>NW_026529965.1:0-23072 GCF_028500815.1 Rissa tridactyla
AATTAAGCGTGCTTGCAAAGCGGGTCACGTCAACAACTCCTCCAAAGTGAATGGTAACAGGCGACCTCATGGCCAAGGCCAATAGGTCTCCTAGACTGTGACAATGCATATGTGAATCGCCTTAGGGTGGCACATAAGGGAGCAAGAATTGTAACACGGGGTCCTTCTCAGGCTCCCAGCCGAGAGGCGCCTTTATTGCTGGCAAGAAGAAGGGGGTTTAGCTAATGTGTACGTCTGCTGCCTTCTTCCCTGTACCCACGCAGGAACTAGAAGAGAAGAAAAGTGCGAGCGTTTTACCGTTTCTGTAGAAGCTCAGGTCAACATTTAAACAGCCAAAGCTCTGAAGAGTTACGCTGACCCTTACTTAGGCACTTCTTTTGTCTCCCTTTGAGAGATAACTAAGCACATTCCCTCCTAGCCACAGTCTAGCATCCAGAAGCATGCAGAACACTCAGACAAACCTCCACCATTTTTTCAGGGATGTTTCAAGTCATGCGATACTTAGTGCAGGAGTTCACCAAATGTCACTAAACTCAGAGACTTTGACCCAGCCAGCCACGGCCATGGGGCTTCAGCTCACCATTTGTGTGTCAGAGCCATCAGACGGACGACCCCGTCCTCCTTGAGACACCCCTTGGGGCAGCCGTACCCAGCGCCGGGTGGCTGGATATGGCCTTTGCTCCATGGGGAGGCGCTTCCTGGGAGCAGGATCTCTCACTGGGGCACTGGGAAGCCCTCCTGAGGCCTGCATGCCTGAGGGACGGCTCTGCACTGCTCCATCGCCCACCAAAACCAGGGGCGGAGGAAGGCTGCCCTGGTGGCCTCCAAAAGAATCAGCTCCCCTGGGCTCCTCTGCGGCCACCGGGCACCTTTGCTGTCAGGCGGCTCTCCGCGCTGCTCTGCCAGCTTAACCAGCACCTCTTGCCCTCCATCTCTTCCCGCTCCTCACCAGCACTTCTCCTCCCTCCCCTCCCTGACCAGCTCCCCCCTGCTCTCCCCGGCCCTCTGGCCCTTCCCGCCCCTCTCCCCCCACCCCGCCGCCCTCTCCCAACCTTCTCTCCCTCCCTGACCTCCTCCTCCCGGCCCCAGCCGTGCTCCAGGGCCTGGCCCTGGGCCAGGGCAGCCCCGGGGAGGCGGCCATGGTTCCCGCGGGGTCAGAGGGCAGGAGGGGGCGCCCCGGGGCACGCTGGGAGTTGTGGACCCGGCACAGGGCTCCCGGCGGCCATCTTGTGTCGGCTGAGGGGAGGCTGGCACAGGCCGACAGGACAGATCTGCAGAGCCGGGAGCTGCGGTGAGTCCTGGGCCCTTGGGCTCCTGTCAGCCCTCTTCTGCCTCCCTGTTCCTCCCTGCCCTTCCCCTTTCCCTCTGGGTCCTGTTTTTCGCCTCCCTGTACCTCCCTTCCTCTCTCCTGCTGTGCTCGGCTCCCTGTCGCCCTTTCTCTTTTCTCCAAGTCCCTCTCTCTCTCTGTCATCCTTCCTCTCCCTCTACTTTCCCCGTCGCCCTTCTTTCCTGCTCCCTGGGCCTCTTGGTTTCTCTCTCTCTCTTCTGCACAGAGGCCCCAGGCTGAGTGTGCAGCTCGCACTGTGCAGTGAGGTCAAACCCATGTGGCTACTGGACAGACCTCTCTCTCCCTGCTGAGCACAGTGTAACTAGGTTTGGGGGTTTTTTAGCTGCCTCAGTTAAGCGACTCCAGTTAGATAGGATGAACCCTGGCTTCAAAGTTTTACTCTGTTTTTTTTTTTTTTTACTCTGGCACCAGTTAATGAAGATATGCCACTATTATGTACTGGTAAACAGTGGGTTCACTCATTTGTCTTCCTGTTATGTCCACAATGAACAAACAGGCTCTATTAAGACTAGCTATATAACATGAGCTTGACAAACTAGCTTGATCAGTCACTGTGAGCCAAATCATGCTTGCTTTACTTACAGGATTGTCCCCCCAATCATTCTGCTTGCATGAGAGGCCCTTCAGATGAGCTTCTATTTTTGCATTTTCCCTGGGCTATGCCATTAGCTGCGATTTGTTTTGTTAAGTAGAAGATTAATGTCAGGCAATTTTAACAGGTAATCTGATCTGGAATACTTGTTTACTGGAGTTGTTTACCCAATGGTAGATCGTGGACAAGATCAAATGATTTTTTGTTCTATTCAAAAAAAAAAAGGTTCTGAATGTGAATGGAAAACCGTTTTCTGTATTCACTTACCTTTCTGTTCTGATGTATTTACTGATGCCTGTCTGTTGGAGTGGGAGACGGACCCGGAGTAACGATGGAGTCTCAATATGAGTATGATCGTTCTCCCTTTATTCAAGTTTTCACAGAGTATATATAGACAGGCAATAAGAGCACGCACTAGCGGCAGCTATATGATTGGCTTACAGTCTCTGTTCACGCACTGTCCGTGCAGTTCATTCACAGATCAGATTGGTTACAAGAATTCACATAGTAAATTACTTAGTCATTAGCACAACATGTTTTCTACCTTCTCAGTTCCTGTTTTTCCCATGTACTAATTCCATCTTCTACCACCTGTTTTGCCCTTAATCTAATCTCTCATAGTAGGGAGGCTGGCTCACGTGACCATTTTCTCTCAGACACATTCCTACAATACCCCCTTTTTCTTCTTGAGCCAGCCAGACCTTATGCATGGCATTTTCTATCATGTCAGTCACTTTGCGGAGAACACACGAGGCTACCATAATCAATAATAATATAACCAACAGTAGCATGAGCCCTTGCTTTAGTAAGTCTGATAACCATCCCGTTATACCCCATAAGCTTGACCAATCATCGAAACCATTTTTGACCGCTTTTAATTTGGACATGTTATCCTTGTTGTGACGCTCTTAGCAGGTTATATACTAAACACAATTAAAAACAGAATCAAAAAGAACCCTGCTAAGGCAATAAATACCCAGATTCCTAAATTTAGCCCAGAAAGCCAATTTCTTTGGATTTACCCACGAGAAATCCTTTTGTAATATTTCAAATACATTGCGGTTGCTGACAGCACAAGCGACCCTGGAAAAACAATCGCGGTAACATTTCGATCATCATAGTTACCGGCTTTGAAAAGGTATGTGGCAAAAATACCCACTCTAATGCAGTCAGGCTCTTTGCGAGTGCATCATCCCACTGTCCTATCAGGGCATAAAGTTGAAATTCTTGTAGGAAGGTGTCCAGTGCGTCTTGCAGCAGTAGTAGACTATATCTTATCTTTCAACATGCTGTAATGCCTTCGGAGCTGTTGGGGTTAATGAACATAAAACTTATGGGGGGGGCGGGGGCAGACACAGTGCTTCAGGGCATCCCCTGTACCTTCAAAGTGTGCTCATGTCTCTCTCCCCCTCTCTGACCCGAGACAGCCCCCTTATATCCTGCACTGGATTGAGTGGAGAAGTACAGGCTAGAGTCGCTGCATGCATGGCCAGTGCACGCAGCGAGTCCCACCAGACTCTCCTGCACTGGATCGAGTAGAAAAGTACAGGGTAGAGTCGCTGCACACGTGGCCAGTGTATGCAGCGAGTCTCACCAAACTCATGATCCAGCTTTGCTAACAGCAGCTGTCTGATACGTGACTACATTGTTGTAATCCCTTCTTGTTATCTTCTTCTGTGAAGGTCGGGTTCTCATGGATACACACATAGTTTTTAGAGCAACATATTCTACAACTCGTACAAGGGTACGATGCAAAGCGGCATTTACAGCTGATCGTATAATGCTTATTAAACACGGCAAACAGCATACTGAACATAACAGACAAATTCCTTCCACACAGGCGATGAGTATAATTTGCTTCAACCAACCCCACCCCCAAGTCCATCCAGCAAAGAGATTTCACCCAGTGGTCTCCACAAGTTGCTGGTTCGGTCGGTGCAGTTCCTGCAACTGGGCAAGGATGGATTTGGAGTGGTCACTTTAGATTCAAACAATACAGTCCTTTAAAATCTTGACAACCATGTCTGTGAGCTGAAAGCAAAAAATCAGTAGCAGTTCTGTTTTGCAACATCGCATATCGAATACTATCTACATCTAGCAATAACTCAGAAATAGCGGTACTAGTAGCATTGTTAAACTTATCCTTGGCAGCAAGAGAGTCCTTGTTATCACAAATCCTTGGCAGCAAAAGAGTCCTTGTTTGCTAGAGCGCATGCGGACTCCCTGTTCTTGCTGGTACTGTGCTTTGATCTTCTTCCACAACAGGCCAAGATTCTCAAGCAGCTGGATAAGGTGTCTGTGAGTCCATTACAGGCTTATGTCATCCAAATGTTTTTCTTGCAAGCACCCGAGACTGAATAACAATTGGTGTGATATATGTGTTTTCCAGCACCCAGTTCCGAGTCCCTTGTGTGTATTTACAGTCCTCCTCACCGATTTTCCGTTGCTTTCCCATATTCCACCCCCTTGCTCAAGAGACCGCTTCTGCTGGGTTCATTTTAGTCTCGCAGGGTATAACACAGAGCAATCTACTAAGGCATGCAATAACATAGACACATATAGGAAAAAAACAAAACCATATCTCTATGGTACTGCTTTGAATCAGGTGTCCTATTTCTCTTTTTCTGATGCTTTCTCGTAATGCGTATGGCATACTTTTGTGCTGACGTGGCACATTTCCCATCTAATTGTTGCTGTTTGGTTTCTTTTTGGTTTTTTTTTTTTTTGGGGGGGGGTTTCCCCTCTTTTTTTTTCCTCTTTTTTGTTTTTTGTTTTTTTTTTCTTTTTTTTTTTCATCACTTACGACTGACATAAAAGTCTGCCTTTGCAACAAGAGCTCAGTTTCTCATTTTTCCTTAAGTTTCTCATTTTCCTACAGAGCATCCTATAGACTTTATCTCAACTCCTTTTCCCAATCAACCATGATCTTATAGACAAACAACAAACAACCAGTGATACGCCCTGCACGGACAAGCCATTCCCGAGACCTTAAACGTGTCGGCTCGTGAAAACTCCCCCAATATTTCAGGACTTCCATCGGTTCTACAGCCCATCCTGGTGTATCTGCCTGGGGCGCGCTCGCCTTACGTCTAAACATTGTGTATATACAAACTTCTTCACTTGACAGAGTGTCAGCCCTAGATGCATACGAGAACAGTACTACACCGGGCAGAACACCTGCTCAAGGGGAGTCACCTAACAACACTGCACACAACAAAAAGCAAACAGTAGCACACATGCTGATCAGCAGGTATAAGCTGGCGCCCACACACACTTACACAGCAGACATACAAAAACAGCACTTTTATCTCAGGGAGACGACTGGGGAGGGGAGGGGGCAAGGCGGGCAATGTCAGGAGCAAACAGCTCCGGCTCTGTCCTTCTCTGCTGACATTCTGCCTCCTCCATCGGCCTCAGGTGGAGCAGAGGGGCTCAGCAGGGGATTGTCCCAGACCTTCGGACCTGGCCTGTTCGATCCCCCTCCCGTGGGTTGTAATGCTGCAAAAGCCCTGGCTGCCGTGGCTCGCTCCGCGTTCATATCTTGTAAGGTCGATAACACCAACCACCATGTCGTCACTAACGGTGATGCCTCTTTGTCTCCTTTACTTATCACTTCCCACAGTTTTTTTCCAACAGCCTCCCGTATTTCTGGTTTAAAAGCTGTCTGGGGCTCTGGTGCGAATCCGTTCTCTCTGCACCAGGTTAACAACCTTCGGAGCATACGCTCATTGTATTTCACCCCTCTCTTAGAGAGGATATGCAGGAGAAGTCTAATATTGTCCCTTCTTCTTTTGTTACTTTTTGTCCCATCTCCTGCCCCGGCTTAATCAGTTTGAGCAACAGTTTCGCTGGTGTTTCAATCCCTCTCTTAGAGACGGATCCCAGCGAGTAGCGTGGCCGCAGCTTCTGTTTCCATAGCTGCACCTGGGAGGTGAGGAGCGACCTCACGCCGTTGTCTGCTCCCGCTGATGCGCCCAAGCAGCACGTCTCCCAGCCGAAGTTTCCCACTCCCCTCCTCTAGCTGCTTACCGCAGTCTCGGAGAACTCAGTCGCGCTGAACCATCCTCTGCTACCAGATGTCGGAGGATGTCGGAGTGGGAGACGGACCCGGAGTAACGATGGAATCTCAATATGAGTATGATCGTTCTCCCTTTGTTTAAGTTTCACAGAGAATATATAGACAGACAATAAGAACAAGCGATAGCAACAGATATATGATTGGTTACAACTTATGTTTAGGTGACTAAGGCAATTATTCCATTGGTACACGTCCTGTGTCCACCCCTGGCTATGAAGCACAACTTTCTTTCTCTATTCATAGATGTGGTTCCTCTTATCTTGTTTACTGACTTGTTACTTCTGCTCCTTGAGGAATTTCAAGGATAGTTCATGGTCACATTCCTGCTTGTAGTTAAACAGGCTTCTCCTCAAGGCTCATGTGAAAGGCTGGATTGTTCATTGCAATCAGATCACGTCCCTTCAAACTCAGCCATTCCTCCACAGACATGCTGGGAAAGAAGGGTGGGGGACTTGCCCTTTACATGAGAGAGCAGCAGATCACAGCCCTGGACTTCAGGGGAGCCGACCCTGGCCTCTTCAAAGACCTGCATGGAAGAATCTGATGAGAGACTGTCCTCCAGGGAAGAAGGGTCAAGGAGAGCTAGTTGACAATCAAGGATCCCCTCCTCCAGGCTCAACAACCAGACCATCCATCAAACACGAAAAGGAAGCATACAGGAGGTAGAAGCACAGGAAGGTGTCTTGGGAAGAATACAGAGATGCTGTCCGAGGGCAGGGATCAGGTTAGGAAAGCCAAAGCCCAACTGGAGTTGAATGTGGTGAGGGATGTGAAGGGCGACAAGAAAGGCTTCTCTAGGTACATCCCCAGCAGAATGAATAATACAGAAGATGTGGGCCTGCTGCTGAACGGGAGCAGGGGCCTGGTCACAAAGGACATGCAGAAGGCCAAAGTACTGAATGCCCTCTTCACCTCAGTCTTCACTGGTAAGACTGGCCTTCAGCAATTCCAGGTCCCTGAGAGCAATGGGAGAGTCCACGGTAAGGCAGGCTTATCCTTGGTGTTTAAACAAATGGGACACAGGTAAGTCCGTGGACCTGGTGGGATGCAGCCACGAGGGCCATGGGAGCTGACTGGTGTCACTGCGAGGTCACTCTTGATAATGTCTGGAAGGTCATGATGGTCAGGGCAGGTTCCTGAGGTCTGGAGAATGCAAATATTGCCCCTGTCTTCAAGAGAGACAAGAAAGAGGATCCAGGGAACCACTGATGTACTTTAAGAAGGTAGAATGTACTTTTAAAAAGGTAAAATATATTTTAGAAGGTAGAATCTCCCATTAAGTAAGTAAGAATAAAGAGCTGTAAAAAGGCCCTGTGAAACCAGACGCTTGGTATCAACAATAAATGCCTTCCTAATGTATATACCTTTGAAGAAGAACAGAAGGCTGATAATAAGGAACATCCCATCACAGGGGGTGCCGAAACCGTCTGAAAAGCAGACAGCTGCTGGATAAGGCATAAAGTCAACAAAAATTTGCAGTAACTGGGGGGAGAGGTAAATGTGGCAGTGGGAGATCGCGACCACCAACTCAAGTGGAGACTGGATTGGACCCCAAGGTGCTGGAGCATGCACATAGCAATGAAAGGACCTTGTTACTCCAAATGAAAGCGAGAGACTGTACTAACCAATAGAAATTGTTATGATAAGGTACTAACCAATTATTATAATTAAGGGCATGTATTTCTGTGTTTTGGACCATATAAATATTCGGAGGAGTTTGTAGGCCAGTGTGCTAGCTTTGTGGATCACCACCCAGCACTCATCTCTGCAGACATTAAATAAATAGCTCATACCTCTACTCTGTGCGTATATTGGCGTCACACACCAGGTAAATGACCCCACTTTGGGACAATACTCTAGGCTGGTCAGTCACCTCCATCCCAGGAAAGGTGATGGAGCAAATAATCCCGGGAACCAATTCTGATCACAGGAAGGACGGGAAGGTGACTGGAAGGACTGCATGGATTTGCAAAGGGCAAACCACGTCTGACCAACCTGACAGCTGTCTTTGCTAAAATGAGTGGCTTGGTGGATGAGGAGAGAGTACTGGATGTCATTTACCTGAACTTCAGAAGGGATTTTGACACTGTCTTCTGCAACACCCACTTAGACACACTAGTGGCTAGGAAAGGCTAGGAAAGCAGACATGAGATGGATTTAAGACATTTTAAACCGGCGGAACGGCTTGACTCAAGGTTTGTGGCACTGGGTCCACCTGGAGGCCAGTCACCAGTGGGATACCTCAGCGATCAACACTGGGGCTAATACTGTTCAACATCTTCATTAGACACCAGGACCAAGTGCACCCTCAGCAAGTTTGGAGGTGACGCAAAAGTAGAGGAGTGGCTGACAGCCCAGGCCTTGGCTCGCAGGTACAACTGCACCGATGGGGTCTGTGCTGCCCACAGCAGAGCCTATGGGGAACAGAGACGGGCAGGTGGGCACCTCGTTCAGAGAACCTTTTCTTCTGGGTTGGGTTTTAAAGCTTCCTTGGGCAAAGGTATCCCAAGAGAGTGTCCCCACCAGCAGTGACTGTGACAGAGAAGCATGGCTGAGAGCGCACAGCCCAGCAAGAGGAACTGCCTGGAAACACT
Organism: Rissa tridactyla; assembly: GCF_028500815.1. Classification (NCBI taxonomy): domain Eukaryota; kingdom Metazoa; phylum Chordata; class Aves; order Charadriiformes; family Laridae; genus Rissa; species Rissa tridactyla. Next base: position 8,613 of record NW_026529965.1, read on the forward strand.
GAGGCATGTGTTTGGAGATCGATAACTGTAGCCATGCCCAGGTAGCCAGGAGTCACACAGATCAGCCGACAGAGGACTGTGGTAGTAGTGGAAGGAAATGGCAGGGGCACTTTCTCTTTGAGCATTTCCATGAGTCTTTTCACTCCTGTCAGTGGCATGTTTTTGAGATACACCTGTGGATTGGCCCAGTTGTTGTGCTTTGTTTCACCCTGTGGAGCAGCCTCAGAGGGTGGGAACTGGGTGCCTCTGTGATGAGCTGGCCCCAGAAGTTCTACTCTGGGAGCACAACTAATGCGCTCCGGCTGTCTGTAGGCTTCCAGTCCATAGCACAAGCCCAAAGGTAAGCCGAAAGGAAAGCAACCCAAAACATCCCAAGAGTGAACATCAGGCCCTCTACATCAGCAGTTTTGTTCACAAAATCACAGAATGATAGGGCGTGGAAGGGACCTCTGGAGATCATCTAGTCCAAACCCCCTGCCAGAGCAGGGTCACCCAGAGCAGGCTGCACAGGAATGCGTCCAGGCGGGTTTGGAATGTCTTCAGAGACGGACACTCCACCACCTCTCTGGGCAGCCTGTGCCAGGGCTCTGCCACCCTCACAGGAAAGAAGTTCCTCCTCATGTTGAGATGGAACTTCCTATGCTCAAGTTTGTGCCTGTTACCTCTTGTCCTGTCCCTGGGCACCACTGACAAGAGCCTGGCCCCATCCTCCTAACACCCATCCTTTAAGTATTTGTAAGTGTTGATAAGATCCCCTCTCAGCCATCTTTTTTCCAGACTGAAAAGACAGAAGTTCCTCAGCCTTTCTTCATAAAAGAGATGTTCCAGTCCCTTCATCATCTTGGTAGCCCTTTGCTGTCCCCTCTCCAGCAGTTCCCTGTCCTTCTTGAACCGGGGAGCCCAGAACTGGACACAGCACTCCAGGTGCAGCCTCACCAGGGCAGAGTAGAGAGGGAGGATGACCTCCCTCCACCTGCTGGCCACACTCTTCTTGATGCACCCCAGGATGCCATTGGTCTTTTTGGCCACAAGGTCCCATTGCTGGCTCATGGTCATCCTGTTGTCCACTGGGAGTCCCAGGTCTCTTTCCACAGAGCTGCTCTCCAGCAGGTCAGCCCCTAACATGATGCATGGGGTTATTCTGTAGGAATGTGTCTGGGAGAAAATGGCCATGTGAGCCAGCCTCCCTACTATGAGAGATTAGATTAAGGGCAAAACAGGTGGTAGAAGATGGAATTAGTATATGGGAAAAATGAGAACTGAGAAGGTAGAAAACATGTTGTGCTAATGACTAAGCAATTTACTATGTGAATTCTTGTAACCAATCTGATCTGTGAATGAACTTCATGGACAGCGCGTGGACGGTGTAACTAGCTAATCAGAAATAAGCAAGTAGCATGTACAGCTACAACACAGGGTATAAAAGATGATGATCTGTGCTTAATAAACGGCTTCTGTTGATTCACATTGGATCGTCTGGAGTCCAGTTATTTCTCCTCATTATTCCTCCCCAAACTCCCCATGTATCCAATGTCCCAGCTCTTCTCTTCTTGCAAATTTGGATGCAACCTTTCATCAGACCCATCTTCTCAATAATTCCTGCTGGTTCTTATCCCCAACCATCCTTCCCACTACTTTGGGCCCATCATGGTACAAGGCCTGTACTTGAGCCCTGAAATTTGTGATGGCAGCCCCAGGGCCAAGAAGGCTGTGGGGAAAAAGGACTGATGGGAGAGGGAGTGTTAACAGCATGTGAAAATCCCTAGGGAGCCCTGAGTCCCTCACTACAGCCTCTCCAGCCAGCAGGAGGGATGCTTCAGCCCCTCGCACAGCAACTGCCCCCCAGTGTCTCCCACAGACTCGGGCTGGCGCTGAGCACGGCAGCCAAGCTGGTGATCTGGCACCACTGCAGTCTGCAGGGGAGGGACACAGGAGCTGTGGGACTGTCACAGCCACCAGGAGACAAGCCATACCCACCCACCCACCAGCCTTCCCAGTTCAGTCCCACTAGTCCGCGACCCTGAGCTTCCCCAGTCACTGGGCTCTCCCCAAGGCTACAGACAAAACAAATTTAGAATTTCTGGGCACTTTGTTTTGTTCACAAAGTCCTCTCAGTGGGCACCCACTAAGATCCCACCAGGGAAGCAGTAATTGTGCCGCTCATTCCCATGGCTTGGCAGAGCACTCTAGAGCCACAGGAGATGCCCAAAATGGCTCAAACACCCAGGCAGAGGTGGCAGAGATGGCACAGGGCCTGCACAAGAGCCCCAACGCTCAACACAGCAGCCAATGTAGAGATGGGAGTAAAGGCAAGGACGGGGAGGGAGCCTTGTGGCCCAGCCCAGGATGACTTGCCCATGGCAGAAGAGGGACTTCTCACAAGGATGTGTCCTCTGCCCTCCTCTGGTGCCTGCTCACGTGGGACTGAACACCCCGGGCTCAGCAGACACCAGGTCTGGGGAAACAGGCACCTGGAAGGGCACCACTTTCACACACTCCTCTCGTTCCCCGTGCAGGCAGGTGGGGAGCATGGGATGAGCAGGGAGCCAGCGCTGCAGGCTCACCTCCATGGCAGCCTCTCCCCATCCCTACGTCCCAGCTCCAGTGCCATCCCAGACCCCATCAAGGGAAATGCCCGGGAAATGCCCCAGGGGGCCCTGGGTCCCTCACCCCATGATCTCCAGCCGGCAGGTGGGTTGCTTCAGCCCCTCTCACGGCAGCCGCACCCCAGCATCTCCAAAATAATTATCACCCAGGTGCAGCTCCCGCAGACGTGGGCTGGTGCTGAGCATGGCAGCCAGGTCCCCGCAGCCGGTGCTGGTCAGCTGGCAATGTCGCAGGCTGCAAGGGAGATGCAGGAAAAGGAGCCACAAGACCATCACAGCCACCCGGAGAGATGTAACCACCCACGTGCCTCTCAAAGGGCCTATGCCCACACACCACGGCCAGAAACCCTGCCCACACTCATGGGATCCAGTGCTTGGCCAAGGGCTCGGCGCTGGAGCCACCGCCTGCTCCAAGCCCAGCCCTTGGCCTCCTCTGAACCCATTTCTTTCCAGAAGGGAACAAAGGGCTCTTCTCAGTGCTGCCTAATGGAAGGATAAGAGGCAACAGCCACGAGTCGCAACACAGGAAACTCATTAGACTTCAGATCTCTCTGTCCCCCGTCCCTCCACCATAAGTGTGGTCAAACAATGGAACAAGACCCCGGAGGGACTGTGGGATCCTCATCCTTGGAAACATTCCTAACCCAGTGGACAGGACCCTGAACAACTCATTATGGCAGCCCAGCTTTGAATGTGAAGAAGTCCTACATGACCTCTGGAGGACCCTCCTACCTAAAGTACTTTAGGATTCTGGATCTGGGCAAGACCCTGCTGGTTAACTGCCCTTCTGCAAATGGCTGGAGCTGTGGAGAGTCTGGAAAACAGGCCTATTCCTACAATCCTTCAGACCCTGCCTGCCTTCAGGACATACACGTAAGGATGCACTCCTTCAACCGAAAACGTGACAACACTAACTCCCCCTTTGCCAACCCAACCCTTACTGCTGGGCTTGCTCGTTCATGGCAGGGTTGCAAAATCCCGCCATGCAAAGGCTGATGTAAAGACCTCCACTGGCCTCTCCAGGACATCCTTCTTCTGCCCAGCTGTTCTTTTCCTGCATGGAAGAGAGGGCAAGCAAGACCATTTTAGTTGTCCAGCCCACCTGCCTGTGTTTTGGGATCCATTTCCTCCCACATTAGCTCCATGCGACCACCCTAGCTTCAGCCATGTCCCCTGTCCCAGTACAACAGTGGGGACCTCAAGCTCAGCAGCACTTTCACCCACCCCATCATCACGGAAGAGCTGCCTTCCCTCTTAGGTGTTATATCCTCTCTCAGCGCACCTCTCTGATGAGCACCATTTGGGAGACACCGCTTCCATCTCCACATCCCAGCTGGCAGAAGCAGCTGCCCAGCCCCAGCCCCACAGAGTGCTGCCCAGGGAAATACCCTGAGGAGCTCCGGGTCTCCCACCACAGTGTCTCCAGGCAGCAGGAGGGATGCTTCAGCCCCTCGCACAGCAGCCGCAGCCCAGTGTCTCCCATCTGCCTGTCTTGCACGTCCAGCTTCTTCAGGCTCCAGCTGGTGCTCAGTGCTGCAGCCAGGTCCCTGCACACGAGGCTGGTGAGCTGGCACTGCCACAGGCTGCAGGGAGACGCACCAAAGAGGGGACGGGGGTTATCAGAGCTGCTGGAACAGACACACCTCTCACAGGGAAAAACCACAGGGGTCGAGTCCAGCCTGGTATTGACAGCTGGTGCCATGAGCAATAGCCCCAGTACAAGGGCAAGAAGCTACCTCAGGAAGGCTGGCTATGGGATACAGCCCGTGAGGGGCTGTATCTGACCAGGTCTGTGGACACTCAGAGCCCCAGCTGGCCCAGAATCCAGGTGGGCATGCTGTTTGGGGGTACCCATTCACCAGCCCCACACACGATCACTGCAACGTGGAGCAGGACAACAGACCTGTTTTCTCGCACTGCGCTTGCATCTGACTTGCTTGTGCTGTTGAGGCATTCTTCACCACACTTCCTCGGTGTTGGGGAGGGAACTCTGGGATCTCTCTTCCTGACACTGATGGGGAAACAGGTGCAGGGTAGTGCCCAATACTACCACACCTCCTCAAACTCCTCGCCAGTCCCACTGCTGACCTTGGAAGTGCACCTACAGTGCCGTGAAAGAAGACTGTGCTTTGATAGTGCCCAATGCCACAAGAAAGCCTCACCACAATGAGGAGGTTGCACCCCACAGAGGAGAGGGGATAGAGGCAAAAAACATGCTTTTACAGGGGTTATGGTTTTTCCAGTACCAAACTCCTGAAAAGCCTTCTGCAACATGAGACATCTCTTGCCCCGTCTCAGGAGTCCGGGCTCGTTTTCTGCTGTGCTGAGCATCTCTTCCAGCTCACTCAGGACTCGTGGGCACTTGCCTTGCCATACTGCTGAGAGGTGAACAGATCTCTCCTAGCTGGGTACCAGAGCCCTTTTCCCAATCAAGCATAGCACTCTTGTGAGCAGATCTCCACCACAGACTGCCAGCCTGCACGACGCCAACAGAGTCAAGTGCATCAAGGGAGAAGCCTGCAGCTTAACCCCTTCCAGACTCAAACAGGGTGGTCCAAGCTTTTTGCTCTGCTTCTCTGCTAGGTCCCTGTCTGAATCCAAGTCAAACCTTCCAGCCTTTCAGACCAAGGGCTACAGGGAAAGGGGTAGTGAAAAAAAAAAAACAGGTTTGCATTTTCAGAAAGTGCAAATGAAAAGGCTTTTAAAAATATCTTTGCAGTGCCTCCCTCTACTAGGGCAATGTGGTGGAGATAAGCACCTGTATTTCCTGCAGAGGAAAAACCACTCTGGCTTGGTCCTTTCCTGGACCTAGAAGAGGCTTTGTAGAGACAGTGGATGGCTACACAGCTCCGCAGGTCCTTTATGGAGCTGCTCACATAAGCAGGTCTCAACTCCATCAGCATGGTCTCCACAACAGCCTTAGTCAATCCGGAATAAAATGAGGAAGGGGTCGGGGGAAGAGTTTTGTTAATAGGAACGTGAGAAGAGTCCCTTCGCTATAATAGCATTAGTTTGACGGGAAAGCAAACTACCATTTTTCTAGCATTTTTAGTTATTAAAAAGGGAGAGAAGACCAACTTAGTGGCTCAAGGAATTTTGTCACTGTGGTGGTCAAACAATACAATACTTACAAACAAGGTCTCTCTGGGGGTCCTGGAATAACCTCATTTTCATGGTCTTCCCATGTAAGGAAGTACCATTCAAGATGAAGGGAGTCCAGTCCCTTCCAGTGTTTGACACAGAAGGAGAAAACCCTTTGATCAGGGTCAGGCTGATGTCTCTCAGAGCAATCCCCGTGAAAGGCTCCAATGCACGGCTCACAAATGTTTCGTCTTGACTCTCGAACAAACAGTGAAATATAATCAAGTCATAAATCACTCTATCAGAACCTGAAGCTACTCCTTGGCTTATCTGAATCCACCTCAGCAAATCTTCCTCAATTTGAGGTGAAGTTTCACATCCAGTTATTTCCTTCAGCTTCTTCTTTAGTTCCTTGTTGAACAGGCCAAACAGGAATCACACCACTATCAAACGTGTTTTACATTCACTCTCATTTTCAAGCACTACCTTTATTGTCTTCTCAGGAGTCCTTGAGTGTCCCCTTGCATCCCCATCATCCCCCAGTGCATAGAACAACACTGCAAAAAACTCTTGAAAACTCAGATGAATGAAGCTGTAGACAGTCACGCACTCCCAATCTTTTCTCAGAACACTCTCATTCATAAAAAGGGAGGAGAGAACTGGGTGATTGAAGACATGTTCCTCAATCTCCTTTTCCTCAAAGAGCATCTCCTGCTTCCAGATTCAATCAGCAGCCAGGCAGCAAAGTCTGCCCAGGAACTTCTTCAGATCCTGCTTCAGATCTTCTTTCCCACACTTGAGTAATCTGGAAAGGTAGGACACCTACAGCTCTGTGATTGTTGTAGGAGCCTGTGAAAGATCTTTCCCTTCATCAAGTTCTTGTTCAAGAACAGCACAGATGGTCCAACACGCGACAGGTACAAGGCACATGGTAAAAACAATGTCATTTCTTTTGACAAAGCTGATGGCTTTCCTTGCTTTGTCTTCATCCATGAAGAACTTGTGGAAATATTCCTCCCTCTCAGCTTCCTAAAACCCCAGTATCTCTGCAAAACACTCTGTCTTTAAACACTGCTCCAGGCTTTGAAGAGCTGTTGGTCTTGTGGTGATGAGTAAGGAGGACTCTGAAAGGAGAGTCTTCTCCAATACGCTGCTCAGAATAATTTCCATGGGCTTCTTTTCCTCAGCACTTGAGCATAAATTACATTTTGGTTGTTCCAAGGAAAACCTCATTTCATCAAAGCCATCAACGATGAACAGAAGCTTCTGGGGATTAGCCAGGATGTCTCTAAGTGGTGCCTGTCAATCAGGACAGCAATCTGACATCAAGTCACCCAGACTCAGCATGTCCTCCTGCTAGGAAAGGTTGATCTCTACAGCTTATGTAGAAAGCATAGTCAAACTGCGCATAAAGGGCTCTGTTTGCCCAGTCTAACATGATCTTTCTTGATGTCACCGTCTTTCCAATCCCTGCAGCTCCCACTAGCACAAAGATCTGTGGTATTTGCCCTCTTTTATTAGGCTGAAAAAGAGTTTCCACAGTGATGGTAGGGTCAGCACCTTCCCTACTGGCCTCCTCATGTCTCATGTCAAGAACACAGGACCTTGTGGTCTTGTTCAGTTCTGTTCTGAGTCTTTGCAACCTTCATCAGCTTGGCGTATCTGCTGCTTAGAGACATGTTCCCAGCCTGGCGAGTGTTCACCTCTCTAGAAGTGCAGAACTCTCTTGCTGCATGGTCTCTGTACTTCTGCCTGTAATCTACACCAATGAGAAACATGAGCACCACCTTCTAATAAAGGCAAACTTCGCATTAGCCTCTCAAAATTATTCCCACAACACATTCCCAGTATGCAGCACTTGTTCTACACGACGGTTTTAGATTTCCAAAGACCTTTACAATGGCTTGCACTGAGTAACCACCTGAGCAATTCTATCTACCTCTTATTTAGGGAAGGTGGGGGGAACCAGCTCCTCCTCACACGGCTCCATTAAGTTTAACCAAGTAGGGCAGAAGGAACCCAATGGAGGAAGAACACATTCGTGGGAAAGACTGGTGAGTATTTACTTGGAAAACAGTTGCTAAGCATGCTCTTCTTTCCGTAAAGCACCCTGGCTTCTCTACCAAAGCAGGAGAGGACTTACACCTTCGTTTCTCAAATGGAAGACACATGGTTAATGGTGTGTCCCCTGACCCAAATCAGACTCGGAGAGCAGAGCTCCAGCCAACCTCCACTGCAATAAGCGGGTGATACTGTCGGTTGCTTAGAGAACACCCACTGAATCACCTCTCTTCTTCAGACTCTGACAGAAAAGGAGGATCTGATGTGTCCCTTGTATTCCCTACGTGCACAGATGGCTCTGCACCGTTATCTCCTGGCTGAGATAGCTGCGTGTAGCATAGTAGCTTCTGCTGAAATGTCACATACTGTCAGCTGATGTTCCGGGACTGGGAGCTGAAACTGCAAAATGAACATGAGTATTACCATAGCGGTGTGGCAGAGTCCCAGAGACAACACTCAGTGGCAGCGGATCCCTCATGAGCCTGCCCAAAATCCTAGCAGATAAGGCAGAGTTCTGCTACCGGTAGTGCCACACGAGCACTGTGAACGTTCCCTGTCCTCTGCAAATCAACCTGCCTTGACATTGGGAAGGAGCCCCCTCTCCTCCCGGGGAGCCCCAGGTCCCACAGGGGGACATTCTTCCGTCCCAGAGCAGAACAAATTACCTGAGCTGCGGGCCACAACCCACCCCACCTCATCAAGAGGGCACATAGAGCCTCAGAGCAATCGTGGCAGCAGTCCCCAAAATGGGCAAGGGTGGCATTGGCAGGAGCGGGGCCCTGCAGCTTTCCCCCCAGCAAGGAGAGCACTGGCCTCCTCTCCTTCTCCCCTTGCCCTAGGACTTGAAATCTGCTCTCAGCCTTTTGAGGAGGAGCGAGCTTCATGCTTTTTCCAGGGAGCAGGCAGAGAAAAAGAAAGAAAAGCTGTCAGTAACCTCCTGCTTCCTCACCTTCTTCTTCCTTCTGCCTCAGATGAGCTACCATGTCTCCCTTCCAGCACATGGACGGCCACCTTCATCCACTGCAACCTCTGATCCGCAGCACTTGTGCACGCCCTCAACTGCGTCATCAGTGTGGGGCGGGTCTCAAAACACCAGAGGGTGAAGGGTTAAGGCAAATACCCCGAACCCACAGACCTAGCAGGGCAATTGTCACTTGCCTGGCACATAAATATTTCTTGAGAGACGTATGCAGCCATCTGTCCAACCCTGGATAAGCTCAGACCAACAAAAAAGAAAATAAAGAAAAAGAAGGAAGAAAAAACTCTTCTGTCAAGGAAGGAGTAAAAAAGTGCAAAAAGGGAAGTGGTTTGGGGAAATCAGTTCCAATGGTCTGTATCCCCCCAACCACATGTGCTGGGGGTGTGTGTGTGTATTCACTAGCAAACTTCAGGAGCAGGGGGGCCTCGGGTCCAGGCTGGGGTCTCAGGTGGGCAGGAGTCGGTGCTGGTAGCTGGGGGGACCCGTGGGTGTTGGGTGCCTGTGGGACCGGGGTGCGAATGCTGCCTGTGTGGAGCAGCAGCACCGAGCTGGACCCATGGGGTAGGTCAGGGACCCATGGGGTGGGTTAGAGGGCTGGGGTCCGGGCAGGGGTCCCGGGTGGCAGAGGCGCCGTGCTGGTGCTCAGGGTCCCGAGCGTGCCCGTGTGCCTGCAGGAGCGACCGTCTGCTGGTGCTGGCCCCGGAGGAGGAGGGGACATGGCTGCAGGTGCTGGTGTGCGATGGGGGTCCTGTGTGCGGGTGCTGCTGGCGGCAGTGTCTTGGCTGTGTCAGGCTGTGTGACCAGCCATGTCTGTGTCCTCTCTGTGTCCTGTGTCCGTGTGTGTCTCTGGGAGACGTGCTCAGCTTCGCCGCTGGTTGAAGCAGCAAAGGGGAAAGCAGCAGCCCTGTCCCTCGTCCTGGGCAGAGACCCTGGGTCCCTTGGCACTGGGACGACCAGGCTACAGTGGCCAGGCAGGAGGCGGCCACTCCTGACATCCCTTAACAGTTTCACAGTTGGCAGGATCTGGTCCAGCCGTGAGCATTCCCGAGATTACTTCGTTACTTGTCTATAATGATTATGTGATGGGGGACTGATCCCTTGCTAATGTGCCCGCAATGATATACTTGTAACCAAACTGTTAGAAGGTTTCTCCCTTTGTAGAGCACTCTCAGCATCTTCCACAGAGGGACGACATCGGCACTGCGAGGAGCTGCAGGGGCTTCAGCCAGGCAGCTCCGTAGCACTCTCCTGCCCGACGGCCTGGAAGCTGCAGAGACTTGATTTTACACTGTTTGAGGGCTTGGGGACTTTTGCTCTTTTCTAGGCAACAGACAAGTCAAGCTGCTGAACTACAGCTTTTTAATGATGAAGGAAGAACAGTAATGTTTATTGAGAGCTTGCTCGCCATCATGTTATTGATAAATAGGTAGATAAACAGGGTACAAACAGGCAAATTTAACCTGCAGCCAGGCAATATGTAAAAGTATTGCTCAATATTTGCAGCGCGATTACCGGGATCTGGGGAGAAATCAAACACATAAGTTAAATGCTGTGAGTTTGTTTTATAGCCTCGGTGCTGTGATGGCCATGTCACAGTGAGCAGGAGGGCAGTTGTGCCTGTGTCCCCATGGTGTCACAGTGAGCAGGAGGGCACCAGTGGCTTGTGTCCCCGTGGTGTCGCAGCAGGCAGGAAGGCAGTGGTGGTTGTGTCCTGTTCATGTCACAGCAGGCAGGAGGGCAGAGGTGGCTGCATCTCCATGGTGTCACAGCAGGCAGGAGGGCAGCAATGTTTGCATCCCCGTGGTGTCGCAGCAGGCAGGTGGGCAGTGGTGGCTGTGTCCCCGTGGTGTCACAGCAGGCAGGAGGGCAGTGGTGGCTGTGTCCCCGTGGTGTCACAGTGGGCAGGAGGGCAGCGGTGGCTCTGCGCTGAGGGAGGGGTGGCCCCCACATCCTGGGACTGGGGTCCCATGCTGGAGACTCACTTCATTCTGCTCCCCCTCAGAGCCAATGGAGCAGCACCCAGAGGAGATACCCCCGTGCTCATGGACAGGGTTTTGGGAGCGCTCACCATTGTCCGTAGCTGCACCCACCATGAAGATAAAGCCCTCAACGCCAAGGAGGAGGGTGAAAACTGAGCAAGCCCCCAACACGGGGGCATCACTGGATGTTGGGGTGCTCTGCATGCATCTGTGAGTAGTGGCAGAGGGAGCCAGGAGCCCCTTTGGCCACAGGGAAGGGTCTGTCCTCTCCTTACCCATGGGCCTGGGGTCGAGGTGAGTGGCTGCCTGGGAGCATGAGGGTGACAGGACAAAAGGGCCCAGGAGTGGAGAGGAGAAGGCAAGGGCAGGATGGGGAGGGGGCTTCTGGGGCCAAGAAAGGAGCTCTGATCTTTGGGTCAGTGGAGCACTGTTAGGAGCCAAGCAGAGCCCAAAGCTGAGCCTCTTTCACCCTTCCAGTTCTCTCCCCCATCCCACTGGGGAGGGAGTGAGTGTGTGGCTGCATGGTGCTTAGCTGCTTACCAGAGTTAAAGTATGACAGGCTCCAATTCAATTCCAGCCCCTCCTCAAGCTCTTACTCTCCTCTGGCCCATGCTCAGACACCAACTCGGCTATCGGCCCTGCTCAGCCTTCAACTCAAATGCAGCCCCTGCTCAAGCTCTTACTCAGCTCCAGCCCATGCTCTGGCCCCTTCTTGGGCTTCGACATCTCTACTGGTTCATGATGCCACTCAACTGAAGTCCCTCCTTGGGCTCCCACAAGCTGCTGCCACTCCTTGCTGTGCACTCAGCTCTGTAGTCCTTGGGCTCCAACTCTGTGCCAGCCTCTGCTCTGGCTGCTACAACCTTCAGCCCCTATTTGGTCAGCCACTGGTCTTTGATCTGTCTCAGACAGTACTCATTCAAGATTGTTACCAGAGTTTAGGGGCTGGAGCAAAGCTGGTGAAATGTCCAGAGACAAGTGGATGCCACAACAGATGCCAGCTCTGAATGGCCATCAAAGCAGGAACTGGAGCTAAGGAGGTAATAGCTCCCCAAGGAAGATGCAGAGACAATTACCTGCTCTATCTCTTGTATTTAGAGCAGGTGCAGTAGTGCTGTGGATGCCTAAACAGGGGCCAGAGACAAGCTGGAGCCCCAGCAGGGGCGAGAGCTGAGTAGGGGCTTGAACAGGGTCTGGAGCTTAGTTGGAGAACAGTAGGTTCCAGATCCAAGTAGCCTACTTGGACAGATACTTGGCTCTTCATCCTACTGCAGGTGCTTCTCAAATCAAGACCCTGTTCAAGACATTGCACCCATTTTCAAAAAGGGCAAGAAGGAGCAGCCGTGGAATGACAGGCTGGTCAGCCTTATCTCAGCCCCTTGGAAGCTGATGGAGCAAAACCATTTGTTTGATTCCTTTGCCTACATCCAGCAGCTGTTAGCGTCCAAGATGCCCTGGGGTAGCTGAAGTATCAGTATGCTGCTTGGAAACCTGACCCAGCACCTATGGGAGCTCTTCTGAAGCATTAGCTGGTCACCAGTTAAAGTACTTCCAAACACCTCATTTGAGACAACTTCCTTCTCTCCATTAAAGCAAAGTCTAGACTAGTTGATTAGAGATGGATATCTGCACTGAGGTATCTGGTGTTTGAGGAGACCTGTCTCCTCCCTTTCTTCACCAAAAATGGAGTCCCATATCATTAAGCCAACGGGAGTGTGCAAATCTGGCCACACAAAAATGATGTTTCACTGAAGTTGGTCGCCCTGCTTCCCAGTATCAGGTAAAAGATACTGTGAAGAACCCAGCTGGCTGACTCACTCTTTAGTGAGTTGTGGAATGCACACTGCTGGGACGGGAGCGTTTTTAGGGCACAGGTCTCTGCAAGAAGCAAAATGCTCTTTTTTTTAATGATGCAGTCCTGACTATAACAGAAATGTTTTGAAAATGTCAAGAAAAATGAAAAAATCAAGAAGGATAAGGGGTTGGGGCTTTGAGCAACAGAGAAGAGCCAGGAACTGCTGGTGTATTTGGAACCAACAGGGAAACACCTGTGAAATGCCTCAAAGGAATTAGGGTGTGTTCCTCTAAAAAGGTGTCATCGTCAATAGGCCAGCAGAAGTGCCTCTGTAGGCACCCTGCACACAGCCCGGATAACAAGCAGGAGAATCTGGAAGCCACCGTGCATCTAAAAAGCTACAATCTAATCAGTGAAACGTGGTGGGATGAATCACACGACTGGAGCATTGCAAATTATTCAGAAGTGACAGTCAAGATAGGGTGGGTTGGGGGCATTACCCTCTTTGTAAAAAATGGATTGACTGCCCAGAGCTGCCAGAGAAAAGAACGAGGAACAGGTTGAGAGCTTCTGGGTAAAAACTAGGGACCAAGATAACAAAGGAAACCTCGTGGTTGGTGTTTACTACAGGTCCCCTGACTAGGAGAAACCTGTAGATGAAGCATTCTTCAACTACAGGAAGCATCACACTTGCAGGCTCTGATCCTGCTGGGGGACTCCACTCATCCTGACATCTGCTGGAAAAGCAGCACAGAAGATATAAGCAGTCTTGAAGAGAGTTGAAGATAATTTCTTGATCTAGATGACAGACAGTCCCATCAGAGCAGAAGCATTACCGGACCTGTTGCTTACCAACAAAGATGAACTAGAGATGTCAAGACTGGTGGCAGCCTGGACTGCAGTGATCAAACCCTGGTGGAATTCACAGTCTTGAGGGATATGGGCTTGGTGAAGAGTAGAGTCAGGACCCTGAATTTTAAGACAGCAGATGGGACCCGCTGGGAAACTGCCCTCAGGGACAAAGGAAGTGAACGGCCGCTGGCAGCTCTTGAAGGACATTTTTCAGAGCACAAGAGCTCCCCCCGGTGCCCAGCCCGTGGCCAGCACTGCTTCTATCGTGCTCTGGGGTCTGCCAGGGTCTGGACTGGGAGAGGAACCAGGCAGGATTGACTATTCACCTAATACAGGCACTGAAGCCCAGAAGGAGAATGAAGCTGATCACATCTCAAAGAACAGACCTCACCTGCTCTGTGATCAATGGCCAGGTCTGGAAATGGCTCATATAAGGGCTTGGGTTTGGAAGGAGCGTCCGGGGCAGTCTCTTTGCCTGTTCAAACAACAAGAAGCTGGGCTGGATCTTTGAAGTCAGGGATCATGTTTGAGGACCCTGATGGGTATGACAATGCTCTACAGGGCCCCAGAACCTCCTCCACATGCTCCCTTCTCCTGTGGGGCTCCCAGATGCTGCCAGCCCTGCAAAGGGTTCAGGAGAGGACTTGTCCTCCCTGTGGCCTGGCTGAGGAACTTCGTCCCAGCAGTGTCATTGGTTATTTTACACCTCTATCTCCTATGGAAAAAGTGCTGGGAGCAACGGCGATTGGAAGGGTTGAGGTCATCCACTTCGGGCCTAAGCAGGCTGACCTGTGCAGCAGAGGAAAGATTAAAAAGTTCTCAGGGAGGTTTTAGAGTTAGTGCTGCTATCGCTAATAACAGTAATGGTGGAATGTACATCTTCTTCATTAGATAACCAAAGTTATCTAATTTTAGTCTTGTCAGCCATTCTTACCTTAAAAATAATAAATAAATAAATAAATGCTGTAACTTCAATATTTAGCTTCTTGCATGGGATTTTTAGAATAATGCCTTTTCTCTTGGTATTATTTGTTTGGTATCAAACAATGTCTACACCTGACAGCATTTCTCTCAGAATTGCCAGGTTTATTCTCTGAGTTGTTTGTT
>NW_026529966.1:0-23046 GCF_028500815.1 Rissa tridactyla
CCTTGGCGGCACTGGTGCCCACGTGGCGCCACCGCGCAAGCCTGGCGAAGCATTTTCCGGTAGGGCCGCGGCTCTGGCGACAGCTCCCACGCCTGAAGAGCCAGGAGGGAAAGCCGTGCCTCGTTGGAAAGCTCTTTGGCAGCCGCTCACGTGGCCTCACAGCCCGTGGGGCTGCGGGCTTTCCAGCAGCTGTCAGCCTTGGCGGCACTGGCGCCCACGTGGCGCCGCCGCGCAAGCCTGCGAAGCATTTTCCGGTAGGGCCGCGGCTCTGGCGACAGCTCCCACGCCTGAAGAGCCAGGAGGGAAAGCCGTGCCTCGTTGGAAAGCTCTTTGGCAGCCGCTCACGTGGCCTCACAGCCCGTGGGGCTGCGGGCTTTCCAGCAGCTGTCAGCCTTGGCGGCACTGGTGCCCACGTGGCGCCACCGCGCAAGCCTGCGAAGCATTTTCCGGTAGGGCCGCGGCTCTGGCGACAGCTCCCACGCCTGAAGAGCCAGGAGGGAAAGCCGTGCCTCGTTGGAAAGCTCTTTGGCAGCCGCTCACGTGGCCTCACAGCCCGTGGGGCTGCGGGCTTTCCAGCAGCTGTCAGCCTTGGCGGCACTGGTGCCCACGTGGCGCCACCGCGCAAGCCTGTGAAGCATTTTCCGGTAGGGCCGCGGCTCTGGCGACAGCTCCCACGCCTGAAGAGCCAGGAGGGAAAGCCGTGCCTCGTTGGAAAGCTCTTTGGCAGCCGCTCACGTGGCCTCACAGCCCGTGGGGCTGCGGGCTTTCCAGCAGCTGTCAGCCTTGGCGGCACTGGTGCCCACGTGGCGCCACCGCGCAAGCCTGCGAAGCATTTTCCGGTAGGGCCGCGGCTCTGGCGACAGCTCCCACGCCTGAAGAGCCAGGAGGGAAAGCCGTGCCTCGTTGGAAAGCTCTTTGGCAGCCGCTCACGTGGCCTCACAGCCCGTGGGGCTGCGGGCTTTCCAGCAGCTGTCAGCCTTGGCGGCACTGGTGCCCACGTGGCGCCACCGCGCAAGCCTGCGAAGCATTTTCCGGTAGGGCCGCGGCTCTGGCGACAGCTCCCACGCCTGAAGAGCCAGGAGGGAAAGCCGTGCCTCGTTGGAAAGCTCTTTGGCAGCCGCTCACGTGGCCTCAC
This sequence comes from Rissa tridactyla, assembly GCF_028500815.1. NCBI lineage: Eukaryota > Metazoa > Chordata > Aves > Charadriiformes > Laridae > Rissa > Rissa tridactyla. The sequence continues at coordinate 1,136 of NW_026529966.1, forward strand.
AGCCCGTGGGGCTGCGGGCTTTCCAGCAGCTGTCAGCCTTGGCGGCACTGGTGCCCACGTGGCGCCACCGCGCAAGCCTGCGAAGCATTTTCCGGTAGGGCCGCGGCTCTGGCGACAGCTCCCACGCCTGAAGAGCCAGGAGGGAAAGCCGTGCCTCGTTGGAAAGCTCTTTGGCAGCCGCACACGTGCCTCACAGCCCGTGGGGCTGCGGGCTTTCCAGCAGCTGTCAGCCTTGGCGGCACTGGTGCCCACGTGGCGCCACCGCGCAAGCCTGCGAAGCATTTTCCGGTAGGGCCGCGGCTCTGGCGACAGCTCCCACGCCTGAAGAGCCAGGAGGGAAAGCCGTGCCTCGTTGGAAAGCTCTTTGGCAGCCGCTCACGTGGCCTCACAGCCCGTGGGGCTGCGGGCTTTCCAGCAGCTGTCAGCCTTGGCGGCACTGGTGCCCACGTGGCGCCACCGCGCAAGCCTGCGAAGCTTTTTCCGGGTAGGGCCGCGGCTCTGGCGACAGCTCCCACGCCTGAAGAGCCAGGAGGGAAAGCCGTGCCTCGTTGGAAAGCTCTTTGGCAGCCGCTCACGTGGCCTCACAGCCCGTGGGGCTGCGGGCTTTCCAGCAGCTGTCAGCCTTGGCGGCACTGGTGCCCACGTGGCGCCACCGCGCAAGCCTGCGAAGCATTTTCCGGTAGGGCCGCGGCTCTGGCGACAGCTCCACGCCTGAAGAGCCAGGAGGGAAAGCCGTGCCTCGTTGGAAAGCTCTTTGGCAGACCGCTCACGTGGCCTCACAGCCCGTGGGGCTGCGGGCTTTCCAGCAGCTGTCAGCCTTGGCGGCACTGGTGCCCACGTGGCGCCACCGCGCAAGCCTGCGAAGCATTTTCCGGTAGGGCCGCGGCTCTGGCGACAGCTCCCACGCCTGAAGAGCCAGGAGGGAAAGCCGTGCCTCGTTGGAAAGCTCTTTGGCAGCCGCTCACGTGGCCTCACAGCCCGTGGGGCTGCGGGCTTTCCAGCAGCTGTCAGCCTTGGCGGCACTGGTGCCCACGTGGCGCCACCGCGCAAGCCTGCGAAGCATTTTCCGGTAGGGCCGCGGCTCTGGCGACAGCTCCCACGCCTGAAGAGCCAGGAGGGAAAGCCGTGCCTCGTTGGAAAGCTCTTTGGCAGCCGCTCACGTGGCCTCACAGCCCGTGGGGCTGCGGGCTTTCCAGCAGCTGTCAGCCTTGGCGGCACTGGTGCCCACGTGGCGCCACCGCGCAAGCCTGCGAAGCATTTTCCGGTAGGGCCGCGGCTCTGGCGACAGCTCCCACGCCTGAAGAGCCAGGAGGGAAAGCCGTGCCTCGTTGGAAAGCTCTTTGGCAGCCGCTCACGTGGCCTCACAGCCCGTGGGGCTGCGGGCTTTCCAGCAGCTGTCAGCCTTGGCGGCACTGGTGCCCACGTGGCGCCACCGCGCAAGCCTGCGAAGCATTTTCCGGTAGGGCCGCGGCTCTGGCGACAGCTCCCACGCCTGAAGAGCCAGGAGGGAAAGCCGTGCCTCGTTGGAAAGCTCTTTGGCAGCCGCTCACGTGGCCTCACAGCCCGTGGGGCTGCGGGCTTTCCAGCAGCTGTCAGCCTTGGCGGCACTGGTGCCCACGTGGCGCCACCGCGCAAGCCTGCGAAGCATTTTCCGGTAGGGCCGCGGCTCTGGCGACAGCTCCCACGCCTGAAGAGCCAGGAGGGAAAGCCGTGCCTCGTTGGAAAGCTCTTTGGCAGCCGCTCACGTGGCCTCACAGCCCGTGGGGCTGCGGGCTTTCCAGCAGCTGTCAGCCTTGGCGGCACTGGTGCCCACGTGGCGCCACCGCGCAAGCCTGCGAAGCATTTTCCGGTAGGGCCGCGGCTCTGGCGACAGCTCCCACGCCTGAAGAGCCAGGAGGGAAAGCCGTGCCTCGTTGGAAAGCTCTTTGGCAGCCGCTCACGTGGCCTCACAGCCCGTGGGGCTGCGGGCTTTCCAGCAGCTGTCAGCCTTGGCGGCACTGGTGCCCACGTGGCGCCACCGCGCAAGCCTGCGAAGCATTTTCCGGTAGGGCCGCGGCTCTGGCGACAGCTCCCACGCCTGAAGAGCCAGGAGGGAAAGCCGTGCCTCGTTGGAAAGCTCTTTGGCAGCCGCTCACGTGGCCTCACAGCCCGTGGGGCTGCGGGCTTTCCAGCAGCTGTCAGCCTTGGCGGCACTGGTGCCCACGTGGCGCCACCGCGCAAGCCTGCGAAGCATTTTCCGGTAGGGCCGCGGCTCTGGCGACAGCTCCCACGCCTGAAGAGCCAGGAGGGAAAGCCGTGCCTCGTTGGAAAGCTCTTTGGCAGCCGCTCACGTGGCCTCACAGCCCGTGGGGCTGCGGGCTTTCCAGCAGCTGTCAGCCTTGGCGGCACTGGTGCCCACGTGGCGCCACCGCGCAAGCCTGCGAAGCATTTTCCGGTAGGGCCGCGGCTCTGGCGACAGCTCCCACGCCTGAAGAGCCAGGAGGGAAAGCCGTGCCTCGTTGGAAAGCTCTTTGGCAGCCGCTCACGTGGCCTCACAGCCCGTGGGGCTGCGGGCTTTCCAGCAGCTGTCAGCCTTGGCGGCACTGGTGCCCACGTGGCGCCACCGCGCAAGCCTGCGAAGCATTTTCCGGTAGGGCCGCGGCTCTGGCGACAGCTCCCACGCCTGAAGAGCCAGGAGGGAAAGCCGTGCCTCGTTGGAAAGCTCTTTGGCAGCCGCTCACGTGGCCTCACAGCCCGTGGGGCTGCGGGCTTTCCAGCAGCTGTCAGCCTTGGCGGCACTGGTGCCCACGTGGCGCCACCGCGCAAGCCTGCGAAGCATTTTCCGGTAGGGCCGCGGCTCTGGCGACAGCTCCCACGCCTGAAGAGCCAGGAGGGAAAGCCGTGCCTCGTTGGAAAGCTCTTTGGCAGCCGCTCACGTGGCCTCACAGCCCGTGGGGCTGCGGGCTTTCCAGCAGCTGTCAGCCTTGGCGGCACTGGTGCCCACGTGGCGCCACCGCGCAAGCCTGCGAAGCATTTTCCGGTAGGGCCGCGGCTCTGGCGACAGCTCCCACGCCTGAAGAGCCAGGAGGGAAAGCCGTGCCTCGTTGGAAAGCTCTTTGGCAGCCGCTCACGTGGCCTCACAGCCCGTGGGGCTGCGGGCTTTCCAGCAGCTGTCAGCCTTGGCGGCACTGGTGCCCACGTGGCGCCACCGCGCAAGCCTGCGAAGCATTTTCCGGTAGGGCCGCGGCTCTGGCGACAGCTCCCACGCCTGAAGAGCCAGGAGGGAAAGCCGTGCCTCGTTGGAAAGCTCTTTGGCAGCCGCTCACGTGGCCTCACAGCCCGTGGGGCTGCGGGCTTTCCAGCAGCTGTCAGCCTTGGCGGCACTGGTGCCCACGTGGCGCCACCGCGCAAGCCTGCGAAGCATTTTCCGGTAGGGCCGCGGCTCTGGCGACAGCTCCCACGCCTGAAGAGCCAGGAGGGAAAGCCGTGCCTCGTTGGAAAGCTCTTTGGCAGCCGCTCACGTGGCCTCACAGCCCGTGGGGCTGCGGGCTTTCCAGCAGCTGTCAGCCTTGGCGGCACTGGTGCCCACGTGGCGCCACCGCGCAAGCCTGCGAAGCATTTTCCGGTAGGGCCGCGGCTCTGGCGACAGCTCCCACGCCTGAAGAGCCAGGAGGGAAAGCCGTGCCTCGTTGGAAAGCTCTTTGGCAGCCGCTCACGTGGCCTCACAGCCCGTGGGGCTGCGGGCTTTCCAGCAGCTGTCAGCCTTGGCGGCACTGGTGCCCACGTGGCGCCACCGCGCAAGCCTGCGAAGCATTTTCCGGTAGGGCCGCGGCTCTGGCGACAGCTCCCACGCCTGAAGAGCCAGGAGGGAAAGCCGTGCCTCGTTGGAAAGCTCTTTGGCAGCCGCTCACGTGGCCTCACAGCCCGTGGGGCTGCGGGCTTTCCAGCAGCTGTCAGCCTTGGCGGCACTGGTGCCCACGTGGCGCCACCGCGCAAGCCTGCGAAGCATTTTCCGGTAGGGCCGCGGCTCTGGCGACAGCTCCCACGCCTGAAGAGCCAGGAGGGAAAGCCGTGCCTCGTTGGAAAGCTCTTTGGCAGCCGCTCACGTGGCCTCACAGCCCGTGGGGCTGCGGGCTTTCCAGCAGCTGTCAGCCTTGGCGGCACTGGTGCCCACGTGGCGCCACCGCGCAAGCCTGCGAAGCATTTTCCGGTAGGGCCGCGGCTCTGGCGACAGCTCCCACGCCTGAAGAGCCAGGAGGGAAAGCCGTGCCTCGTTGGAAAGCTCTTTGGCAGCCGCTCACGTGGCCTCACAGCCCGTGGGGCTGCGGGCTTTCCAGCAGCTGTCAGCCTTGGCGGCACTGGTGCCCACGTGGCGCCACCGCGCAAGCCTGCGAAGCATTTTCCGGTAGGGCCGCGGCTCTGGCGACAGCTCCCACGCCTGAAGAGCCAGGAGGGAAAGCCGTGCCTCGTTGGAAAGCTCTTTGGCAGCCGCTCACGTGGCCTCACAGCCCGTGGGGCTGCGGGCTTTCCAGCAGCTGTCAGCCTTGGCGGCACTGGTGCCCACGTGGCGCCACCGCGCAAGCCTGCGAAGCATTTTCCGGTAGGGCCGCGGCTCTGGCGACAGCTCCCACGCCTGAAGAGCCAGGAGGGAAAGCCGTGCCTCGTTGGAAAGCTCTTTGGCAGCCGCTCACGTGGCCTCACAGCCCGTGGGGCTGCGGGCTTTCCAGCAGCTGTCAGCCTTGGCGGCACTGGTGCCCACGTGGCGCCACCGCGCAAGCCTGCGAAGCATTTTCCGGTAGGGCCGCGGCTCTGGCGACAGCTCCCACGCCTGAAGAGCCAGGAGGGAAAGCCGTGCCTCGTTGGAAAGCTCTTTGGCAGCCGCTCACGTGGCCTCACAGCCCGTGGGGCTGCGGGCTTTCCAGCAGCTGTCAGCCTTGGCGGCACTGGTGCCCACGTGGCGCCACCGCGCAAGCCTGCGAAGCATTTTCCGGTAGGGCCGCGGCTCTGGCGACAGCTCCCACGCCTGAAGAGCCAGGAGGGAAAGCCGTGCCTCGTTGGAAAGCTCTTTGGCAGCCGCTCACGTGGCCTCACAGCCCGTGGGGCTGCGGGCTTTCCAGCAGCTGTCAGCCTTGGCGGCACTGGTGCCCACGTGGCGCCACCGCGCAAGCCTGCGAAGCATTTTCCGGTAGGGCCGCGGCTCTGGCGACAGCTCCCACGCCTGAAGAGCCAGGAGGGAAAGCCGTGCCTCGTTGGAAAGCTCTTTGGCAGCCGCTCACGTGGCCTCACAGCCCGTGGGGCTGCGGGCTTTCCAGCAGCTGTCAGCCTTGGCGGCACTGGTGCCCACGTGGCGCCACCGCGCAAGCCTGCGAAGCATTTTCCGGTAGGGCCGCGGCTCTGGCGACAGCTCCCACGCCTGAAGAGCCAGGAGGGAAAGCCGTGCCTCGTTGGAAAGCTCTTTGGCAGCCGCTCACGTGGCCTCACAGCCCGTGGGGCTGCGGGCTTTCCAGCAGCTGTCAGCCTTGGCGGCACTGGTGCCCACGTGGCGCCACCGCGCAAGCCTGCGAAGCATTTTCCGGTAGGGCCGCGGCTCTGGCGACAGCTCCCACGCCTGAAGAGCCAGGAGGGAAAGCCGTGCCTCGTTGGAAAGCTCTTTGGCAGCCGCTCACGTGGCCTCACAGCCCGTGGGGCTGCGGGCTTTCCAGCAGCTGTCAGCCTTGGCGGCACTGGTGCCCACGTGGCGCCACCGCGCAAGCCTGCGAAGCATTTTCCGGTAGGGCCGCGGCTCTGGCGACAGCTCCCACGCCTGAAGAGCCAGGAGGGAAAGCCGTGCCTCGTTGGAAAGCTCTTTGGCAGCCGCTCACGTGGCCTCACAGCCCGTGGGGCTGCGGGCTTTCCAGCAGCTGTCAGCCTTGGCGGCACTGGTGCCCACGTGGCGCCACCGCGCAAGCCTGCGAAGCATTTTCCGGTAGGGCCGCGGCTCTGGCGACAGCTCCCACGCCTGAAGAGCCAGGAGGGAAAGCCGTGCCTCGTTGGAAAGCTCTTTGGCAGCCGCTCACGTGGCCTCACAGCCCGTGGGGCTGCGGGCTTTCCAGCAGCTGTCAGCCTTGGCGGCACTGGTGCCCACGTGGCGCCACCGCGCAAGCCTGCGAAGCATTTTCCGGTAGGGCCGCGGCTCTGGCGACAGCTCCCACGCCTGAAGAGCCAGGAGGGAAAGCCGTGCCTCGTTGGAAAGCTCTTTGGCAGCCGCTCACGTGGCCTCACAGCCCGTGGGGCTGCGGGCTTTCCAGCAGCTGTCAGCCTTGGCGGCACTGGTGCCCACGTGGCGCCACCGCGCAAGCCTGCGAAGCATTTTCCGGTAGGGCCGCGGCTCTGGCGACAGCTCCCACGCCTGAAGAGCCAGGAGGGAAAGCCGTGCCTCGTTGGAAAGCTCTTTGGCAGCCGCTCACGTGGCCTCACAGCCCGTGGGGCTGCGGGCTTTCCAGCAGCTGTCAGCCTTGGCGGCACTGGTGCCCACGTGGCGCCACCGCGCAAGCCTGCGAAGCATTTTCCGGTAGGGCCGCGGCTCTGGCGACAGCTCCCACGCCTGAAGAGCCAGGAGGGAAAGCCGTGCCTCGTTGGAAAGCTCTTTGGCAGCCGCTCACGTGGCCTCACAGCCCGTGGGGCTGCGGGCTTTCCAGCAGCTGTCAGCCTTGGCGGCACTGGTGCCCACGTGGCGCCACCGCGCAAGCCTGCGAAGCATTTTCCGGTAGGGCCGCGGCTCTGGCGACAGCTCCCACGCCTGAAGAGCCAGGAGGGAAAGCCGTGCCTCGTTGGAAAGCTCTTTGGCAGCCGCTCACGTGGCCTCACAGCCCGTGGGGCTGCGGGCTTTCCAGCAGCTGTCAGCCTTGGCGGCACTGGTGCCCACGTGGCGCCACCGCGCAAGCCTGCGAAGCATTTTCCGGTAGGGCCGCGGCTCTGGCGACAGCTCCCACGCCTGAAGAGCCAGGAGGGAAAGCCGTGCCTCGTTGGAAAGCTCTTTGGCAGCCGCTCACGTGGCCTCACAGCCCGTGGGGCTGCGGGCTTTCCAGCAGCTGTCAGCCTTGGCGGCACTGGTGCCCACGTGGCGCCACCGCGCAAGCCTGCGAAGCATTTTCCGGTAGGGCCGCGGCTCTGGCGACAGCTCCCACGCCTGAAGAGCCAGGAGGGAAAGCCGTGCCTCGTTGGAAAGCTCTTTGGCAGCCGCTCACGTGGCCTCACAGCCCGTGGGGCTGCGGGCTTTCCAGCAGCTGTCAGCCTTGGCGGCACTGGTGCCCACGTGGCGCCACCGCGCAAGCCTGCGAAGCATTTTCCGGTAGGGCCGCGGCTCTGGCGACAGCTCCCACGCCTGAAGAGCCAGGAGGGAAAGCCGTGCCTCGTTGGAAAGCTCTTTGGCAGCCGCTCACGTGGCCTCACAGCCCGTGGGGCTGCGGGCTTTCCAGCAGCTGTCAGCCTTGGCGGCACTGGTGCCCACGTGGCGCCACCGCGCAAGCCTGCGAAGCATTTTCCGGTAGGGCCGCGGCTCTGGCGACAGCTCCCACGCCTGAAGAGCCAGGAGGGAAAGCCGTGCCTCGTTGGAAAGCTCTTTGGCAGCCGCTCACGTGGCCTCACAGCCCGTGGGGCTGCGGGCTTTCCAGCAGCTGTCAGCCTTGGCGGCACTGGTGCCCACGTGGCGCCACCGCGCAAGCCTGCGAAGCATTTTCCGGTAGGGCCGCGGCTCTGGCGACAGCTCCCACGCCTGAAGAGCCAGGAGGGAAAGCCGTGCCTCGTTGGAAAGCTCTTTGGCAGCCGCTCACGTGGCCTCACAGCCCGTGGGGCTGCGGGCTTTCCAGCAGCTGTCAGCCTTGGCGGCACTGGTGCCCACGTGGCGCCACCGCGCAAGCCTGCGAAGCATTTTCCGGTAGGGCCGCGGCTCTGGCGACAGCTCCCACGCCTGAAGAGCCAGGAGGGAAAGCCGTGCCTCGTTGGAAAGCTCTTTGGCAGCCGCTCACGTGGCCTCACAGCCCGTGGGGCTGCGGGCTTTCCAGCAGCTGTCAGCCTTGGCGGCACTGGTGCCCACGTGGCGCCACCGCGCAAGCCTGCGAAGCATTTTCCGGTAGGGCCGCGGCTCTGGCGACAGCTCCCACGCCTGAAGAGCCAGGAGGGAAAGCCGTGCCTCGTTGGAAAGCTCTTTGGCAGCCGCTCACGTGGCCTCACAGCCCGTGGGGCTGCGGGCTTTCCAGCAGCTGTCAGCCTTGGCGGCACTGGTGCCCACGTGGCGCCACCGCGCAAGCCTGCGAAGCATTTTCCGGTAGGGCCGCGGCTCTGGCGACAGCTCCCACGCCTGAAGAGCCAGGAGGGAAAGCCGTGCCTCGTTGGAAAGCTCTTTGGCAGCCGCTCACGTGGCCTCACAGCCCGTGGGGCTGCGGGCTTTCCAGCAGCTGTCAGCCTTGGCGGCACTGGTGCCCACGTGGCGCCACCGCGCAAGCCTGCGAAGCATTTTCCGGTAGGGCCGCGGCTCTGGCGACAGCTCCCACGCCTGAAGAGCCAGGAGGGAAAGCCGTGCCTCGTTGGAAAGCTCTTTGGCAGCCGCTCACGTGGCCTCACAGCCCGTGGGGCTGCGGGCTTTCCAGCAGCTGTCAGCCTTGGCGGCACTGGTGCCCACGTGGCGCCACCGCGCAAGCCTGCGAAGCATTTTCCGGTAGGGCCGCGGCTCTGGCGACAGCTCCCACGCCTGAAGAGCCAGGAGGGAAAGCCGTGCCTCGTTGGAAAGCTCTTTGGCAGCCGCTCACGTGGCCTCACAGCCCGTGGGGCTGCGGGCTTTCCAGCAGCTGTCAGCCTTGGCGGCACTGGTGCCCACGTGGCGCCACCGCGCAAGCCTGCGAAGCATTTTCCGGTAGGGCCGCGGCTCTGGCGACAGCTCCCACGCCTGAAGAGCCAGGAGGGAAAGCCGTGCCTCGTTGGAAAGCTCTTTGGCAGCCGCTCACGTGGCCTCACAGCCCGTGGGGCTGCGGGCTTTCCAGCAGCTGTCAGCCTTGGCGGCACTGGTGCCCACGTGGCGCCACCGCGCAAGCCTGCGAAGCATTTTCCGGTAGGGCCGCGGCTCTGGCGACAGCTCCCACGCCTGAAGAGCCAGGAGGGAAAGCCGTGCCTCGTTGGAAAGCTCTTTGGCAGCCGCTCACGTGGCCTCACAGCCCGTGGGGCTGCGGGCTTTCCAGCAGCTGTCAGCCTTGGCGGCACTGGTGCCCACGTGGCGCCACCGCGCAAGCCTGCGAAGCATTTTCCGGTAGGGCCGCGGCTCTGGCGACAGCTCCCACGCCTGAAGAGCCAGGAGGGAAAGCCGTGCCTCGTTGGAAAGCTCTTTGGCAGCCGCTCACGTGGCCTCACAGCCCGTGGGGCTGCGGGCTTTCCAGCAGCTGTCAGCCTTGGCGGCACTGGTGCCCACGTGGCGCCACCGCGCAAGCCTGCGAAGCATTTTCCGGTAGGGCCGCGGCTCTGGCGACAGCTCCCACGCCTGAAGAGCCAGGAGGGAAAGCCGTGCCTCGTTGGAAAGCTCTTTGGCAGCCGCTCACGTGGCCTCACAGCCCGTGGGGCTGCGGGCTTTCCAGCAGCTGTCAGCCTTGGCGGCACTGGTGCCCACGTGGCGCCACCGCGCAAGCCTGCGAAGCATTTTCCGGTAGGGCCGCGGCTCTGGCGACAGCTCCCACGCCTGAAGAGCCAGGAGGGAAAGCCGTGCCTCGTTGGAAAGCTCTTTGGCAGCCGCTCACGTGGCCTCACAGCCCGTGGGGCTGCGGGCTTTCCAGCAGCTGTCAGCCTTGGCGGCACTGGTGCCCACGTGGCGCCACCGCGCAAGCCTGCGAAGCATTTTCCGGTAGGGCCGCGGCTCTGGCGACAGCTCCCACGCCTGAAGAGCCAGGAGGGAAAGCCGTGCCTCGTTGGAAAGCTCTTTGGCAGCCGCTCACGTGGCCTCACAGCCCGTGGGGCTGCGGGCTTTCCAGCAGCTGTCAGCCTTGGCGGCACTGGTGCCCACGTGGCGCCACCGCGCAAGCCTGCGAAGCATTTTCCGGTAGGGCCGCGGCTCTGGCGACAGCTCCCACGCCTGAAGAGCCAGGAGGGAAAGCCGTGCCTCGTTGGAAAGCTCTTTGGCAGCCGCTCACGTGGCCTCACAGCCCGTGGGGCTGCGGGCTTTCCAGCAGCTGTCAGCCTTGGCGGCACTGGTGCCCACGTGGCGCCACCGCGCAAGCCTGCGAAGCATTTTCCGGTAGGGCCGCGGCTCTGGCGACAGCTCCCACGCCTGAAGAGCCAGGAGGGAAAGCCGTGCCTCGTTGGAAAGCTCTTTGGCAGCCGCTCACGTGGCCTCACAGCCCGTGGGGCTGCGGGCTTTCCAGCAGCTGTCAGCCTTGGCGGCACTGGTGCCCACGTGGCGCCACCGCGCAAGCCTGCGAAGCATTTTCCGGTAGGGCCGCGGCTCTGGCGACAGCTCCCACGCCTGAAGAGCCAGGAGGGAAAGCCGTGCCTCGTTGGAAAGCTCTTTGGCAGCCGCTCACGTGGCCTCACAGCCCGTGGGGCTGCGGGCTTTCCAGCAGCTGTCAGCCTTGGCGGCACTGGTGCCCACGTGGCGCCACCGCGCAAGCCTGCGAAGCATTTTCCGGTAGGGCCGCGGCTCTGGCGACAGCTCCCACGCCTGAAGAGCCAGGAGGGAAAGCCGTGCCTCGTTGGAAAGCTCTTTGGCAGCCGCTCACGTGGCCTCACAGCCCGTGGGGCTGCGGGCTTTCCAGCAGCTGTCAGCCTTGGCGGCACTGGTGCCCACGTGGCGCCACCGCGCAAGCCTGCGAAGCATTTTCCGGTAGGGCCGCGGCTCTGGCGACAGCTCCCACGCCTGAAGAGCCAGGAGGGAAAGCCGTGCCTCGTTGGAAAGCTCTTTGGCAGCCGCTCACGTGGCCTCACAGCCCGTGGGGCTGCGGGCTTTCCAGCAGCTGTCAGCCTTGGCGGCACTGGTGCCCACGTGGCGCCACCGCGCAAGCCTGCGAAGCATTTTCCGGTAGGGCCGCGGCTCTGGCGACAGCTCCCACGCCTGAAGAGCCAGGAGGGAAAGCCGTGCCTCGTTGGAAAGCTCTTTGGCAGCCGCTCACGTGGCCTCACAGCCCGTGGGGCTGCGGGCTTTCCAGCAGCTGTCAGCCTTGGCGGCACTGGTGCCCACGTGGCGCCACCGCGCAAGCCTGCGAAGCATTTTCCGGTAGGGCCGCGGCTCTGGCGACAGCTCCCACGCCTGAAGAGCCAGGAGGGAAAGCCGTGCCTCGTTGGAAAGCTCTTTGGCAGCCGCTCACGTGGCCTCACAGCCCGTGGGGCTGCGGGCTTTCCAGCAGCTGTCAGCCTTGGCGGCACTGGTGCCCACGTGGCGCCACCGCGCAAGCCTGCGAAGCATTTTCCGGTAGGGCCGCGGCTCTGGCGACAGCTCCCACGCCTGAAGAGCCAGGAGGGAAAGCCGTGCCTCGTTGGAAAGCTCTTTGGCAGCCGCTCACGTGGCCTCACAGCCCGTGGGGCTGCGGGCTTTCCAGCAGCTGTCAGCCTTGGCGGCACTGGTGCCCACGTGGCGCCACCGCGCAAGCCTGCGAAGCATTTTCCGGTAGGGCCGCGGCTCTGGCGACAGCTCCCACGCCTGAAGAGCCAGGAGGGAAAGCCGTGCCTCGTTGGAAAGCTCTTTGGCAGCCGCTCACGTGGCCTCACAGCCCGTGGGGCTGCGGGCTTTCCAGCAGCTGTCAGCCTTGGCGGCACTGGTGCCCACGTGGCGCCACCGCGCAAGCCTGCGAAGCATTTTCCGGTAGGGCCGCGGCTCTGGCGACAGCTCCCACGCCTGAAGAGCCAGGAGGGAAAGCCGTGCCTCGTTGGAAAGCTCTTTGGCAGCCGCTCACGTGGCCTCACAGCCCGTGGGGCTGCGGGCTTTCCAGCAGCTGTCAGCCTTGGCGGCACTGGTGCCCACGTGGCGCCACCGCGCGCAAGCCTGCGAAGCATTTTCCGGTAGGGCCGCGGCTCTGGCGACAGCTCCCACGCCTGAAGAGCCAGGAGGGAAAGCCGTGCCTCGTTGGAAAGCTCTTTGGCAGCCGCTCACGTGGCCTCACAGCCCGTGGGGCTGCGGGCTTTCCAGCAGCTGTCAGCCTTGGCGGCACTGGTGCCCACGTGGCGCCACCGCGCAAGCCTGCGAAGCATTTTCCGGTAGGGCCGCGGCTCTGGCGACAGCTCCCACGCCTGAAGAGCCAGGAGGGAAAGCCGTGCCTCGTTGGAAAGCTCTTTGGCAGCCGCTCACGTGGCCTCACAGCCCGTGGGGCTGCGGGCTTTCCAGCAGCTGTCAGCCTTGGCGGCACTGGTGCCCACGTGGCGCCACCGCGCAAGCCTGCGAAGCATTTTCCGGTAGGGCCGCGGCTCTGGCGACAGCTCCCACGCCTGAAGAGCCAGGAGGGAAAGCCGTGCCTCGTTGGAAAGCTCTTTGGCAGCCGCTCACGTGGCCTCACAGCCCGTGGGGCTGCGGGCTTTCCAGCAGCTGTCAGCCTTGGCGGCACTGGTGCCCACGTGGCGCCACCGCGCAAGCCTGCGAAGCATTTTCCGGTAGGGCCGCGGCTCTGGCGACAGCTCCCACGCCTGAAGAGCCAGGAGGGAAAGCCGTGCCTCGTTGGAAAGCTCTTTGGCAGCCGCTCACGTGGCCTCACAGCCCGTGGGGCTGCGGGCTTTCCAGCAGCTGTCAGCCTTGGCGGCACTGGTGCCCACGTGGCGCCACCGCGCAAGCCTGCGAAGCATTTTCCGGTAGGGCCGCGGCTCTGGCGACAGCTCCCACGCCTGAAGAGCCAGGAGGGAAAGCCGTGCCTCGTTGGAAAGCTCTTTGGCAGCCGCTCACGTGGCCTCACAGCCCGTGGGGCTGCGGGCTTTCCAGCAGCTGTCAGCCTTGGCGGCACTGGTGCCCACGTGGCGCCACCGCGCAAGCCTGCGAAGCATTTTCCGGTAGGGCCGCGGCTCTGGCGACAGCTCCCACGCCTGAAGAGCCAGGAGGGAAAGCCGTGCCTCGTTGGAAAGCTCTTTGGCAGCCGCTCACGTGGCCTCACAGCCCGTGGGGCTGCGGGCTTTCCAGCAGCTGTCAGCCTTGGCGGCACTGGTGCCCACGTGGCGCCACCGCGCAAGCCTGCGAAGCATTTTCCGGTAGGGCCGCGGCTCTGGCGACAGCTCCCACGCCTGAAGAGCCAGGAGGGAAAGCCGTGCCTCGTTGGAAAGCTCTTTGGCAGCCGCTCACGTGGCCTCACAGCCCGTGGGGCTGCGGGCTTTCCAGCAGCTGTCAGCCTTGGCGGCACTGGTGCCCACGTGGCGCCACCGCGCAAGCCTGCGAAGCATTTTCCGGTAGGGCCGCGGCTCTGGCGACAGCTCCCACGCCTGAAGAGCCAGGAGGGAAAGCCGTGCCTCGTTGGAAAGCTCTTTGGCAGCCGCTCACGTGGCCTCACAGCCCGTGGGGCTGCGGGCTTTCCAGCAGCTGTCAGCCTTGGCGGCACTGGTGCCCACGTGGCGCCACCGCGCAAGCCTGCGAAGCATTTTCCGGTAGGGCCGCGGCTCTGGCGACAGCTCCCACGCCTGAAGAGCCAGGAGGGAAAGCCGTGCCTCGTTGGAAAGCTCTTTGGCAGCCGCTCACGTGGCCTCACAGCCCGTGGGGCTGCGGGCTTTCCAGCAGCTGTCAGCCTTGGCGGCACTGGTGCCCACGTGGCGCCACCGCGCAAGCCTGCGAAGCATTTTCCGGTAGGGCCGCGGCTCTGGCGACAGCTCCCACGCCTGAAGAGCCAGGAGGGAAAGCCGTGCCTCGTTGGAAAGCTCTTTGGCAGCCGCTCACGTGGCCTCACAGCCCGTGGGGCTGCGGGCTTTCCAGCAGCTGTCAGCCTTGGCGGCACTGGTGCCCACGTGGCGCCACCGCGCAAGCCTGCGAAGCATTTTCCGGTAGGGCCGCGGCTCTGGCGACAGCTCCCACGCCTGAAGAGCCAGGAGGGAAAGCCGTGCCTCGTTGGAAAGCTCTTTGGCAGCCGCTCACGTGGCCTCACAGCCCGTGGGGCTGCGGGCTTTCCAGCAGCTGTCAGCCTTGGCGGCACTGGTGCCCACGTGGCGCCACCGCGCAAGCCTGCGAAGCATTTTCCGGTAGGGCCGCGGCTCTGGCGACAGCTCCCACGCCTGAAGAGCCAGGAGGGAAAGCCGTGCCTCGTTGGAAAGCTCTTTGGCAGCCGCTCACGTGGCCTCACAGCCCGTGGGGCTGCGGGCTTTCCAGCAGCTGTCAGCCTTGGCGGCACTGGTGCCCACGTGGCGCCACCGCGCAAGCCTGCGAAGCATTTTCCGGTAGGGCCGCGGCTCTGGCGACAGCTCCCACGCCTGAAGAGCCAGGAGGGAAAGCCGTGCCTCGTTGGAAAGCTCTTTGGCAGCCGCTCACGTGGCCTCACAGCCCGTGGGGCTGCGGGCTTTCCAGCAGCTGTCAGCCTTGGCGGCACTGGTGCCCACGTGGCGCCACCGCGCAAGCCTGCGAAGCATTTTCCGGTAGGGCCGCGGCTCTGGCGACAGCTCCCACGCCTGAAGAGCCAGGAGGGAAAGCCGTGCCTCGTTGGAAAGCTCTTTGGCAGCCGCTCACGTGGCCTCACAGCCCGTGGGGCTGCGGGCTTTCCAGCAGCTGTCAGCCTTGGCGGCACTGGTGCCCACGTGGCGCCACCGCGCAAGCCTGCGAAGCATTTTCCGGTAGGGCCGCGGCTCTGGCGACAGCTCCCACGCCTGAAGAGCCAGGAGGGAAAGCCGTGCCTCGTTGGAAAGCTCTTTGGCAGCCGCTCACGTGGCCTCACAGCCCGTGGGGCTGCGGGCTTTCCAGCAGCTGTCAGCCTTGGCGGCACTGGTGCCCACGTGGCGCCACCGCGCAAGCCTGCGAAGCATTTTCCGGTAGGGCCGCGGCTCTGGCGACAGCTCCCACGCCTGAAGAGCCAGGAGGGAAAGCCGTGCCTCGTTGGAAAGCTCTTTGGCAGCCGCTCACGTGGCCTCACAGCCCGTGGGGCTGCGGGCTTTCCAGCAGCTGTCAGCCTTGGCGGCACTGGTGCCCACGTGGCGCCACCGCGCAAGCCTGCGAAGCATTTTCCGGTAGGGCCGCGGCTCTGGCGACAGCTCCCACGCCTGAAGAGCCAGGAGGGAAAGCCGTGCCTCGTTGGAAAGCTCTTTGGCAGCCGCTCACGTGGCCTCACAGCCCGTGGGGCTGCGGGCTTTCCAGCAGCTGTCAGCCTTGGCGGCACTGGTGCCCACGTGGCGCCACCGCGCAAGCCTGCGAAGCATTTTCCGGTAGGGCCGCGGCTCTGGCGACAGCTCCCACGCCTGAAGAGCCAGGAGGGAAAGCCGTGCCTCGTTGGAAAGCTCTTTGGCAGCCGCTCACGTGGCCTCACAGCCCGTGGGGCTGCGGGCTTTCCAGCAGCTGTCAGCCTTGGCGGCACTGGTGCCCACGTGGCGCCACCGCGCAAGCCTGCGAAGCATTTTCCGGTAGGGCCGCGGCTCTGGCGACAGCTCCCACGCCTGAAGAGCCAGGAGGGAAAGCCGTGCCTCGTTGGAAAGCTCTTTGGCAGCCGCTCACGTGGCCTCACAGCCCGTGGGGCTGCGGGCTTTCCAGCAGCTGTCAGCCTTGGCGGCACTGGTGCCCACGTGGCGCCACCGCGCAAGCCTGCGAAGCATTTTCCGGTAGGGCCGCGGCTCTGGCGACAGCTCCCACGCCTGAAGAGCCAGGAGGGAAAGCCGTGCCTCGTTGGAAAGCTCTTTGGCAGCCGCTCACGTGGCCTCACAGCCCGTGGGGCTGCGGGCTTTCCAGCAGCTGTCAGCCTTGGCGGCACTGGTGCCCACGTGGCGCCACCGCGCAAGCCTGCGAAGCATTTTCCGGTAGGGCCGCGGCTCTGGCGACAGCTCCCACGCCTGAAGAGCCAGGAGGGAAAGCCGTGCCTCGTTGGAAAGCTCTTTGGCAGCCGCTCACGTGGCCTCACAGCCCGTGGGGCTGCGGGCTTTCCAGCAGCTGTCAGCCTTGGCGGCACTGGTGCCCACGTGGCGCCACCGCGCAAGCCTGCGAAGCATTTTCCGGTAGGGCCGCGGCTCTGGCGACAGCTCCCACGCCTGAAGAGCCAGGAGGGAAAGCCGTGCCTCGTTGGAAAGCTCTTTGGCAGCCGCTCACGTGGCCTCACAGCCCGTGGGGCTGCGGGCTTTCCAGCAGCTGTCAGCCTTGGCGGCACTGGTGCCCACGTGGCGCCACCGCGCAAGCCTGCGAAGCATTTTCCGGTAGGGCCGCGGCTCTGGCGACAGCTCCCACGCCTGAAGAGCCAGGAGGGAAAGCCGTGCCTCGTTGGAAAGCTCTTTGGCAGCCGCTCACGTGGCCTCACAGCCCGTGGGGCTGCGGGCTTTCCAGCAGCTGTCAGCCTTGGCGGCACTGGTGCCCACGTGGCGCCACCGCGCAAGCCTGCGAAGCATTTTCCGGTAGGGCCGCGGCTCTGGCGACAGCTCCCACGCCTGAAGAGCCAGGAGGGAAAGCCGTGCCTCGTTGGAAAGCTCTTTGGCAGCCGCTCACGTGGCCTCACAGCCCGTGGGGCTGCGGGCTTTCCAGCAGCTGTCAGCCTTGGCGGCACTGGTGCCCACGTGGCGCCACCGCGCAAGCCTGCGAAGCATTTTCCGGTAGGGCCGCGGCTCTGGCGACAGCTCCCACGCCTGAAGAGCCAGGAGGGAAAGCCGTGCCTCGTTGGAAAGCTCTTTGGCAGCCGCTCACGTGGCCTCACAGCCCGTGGGGCTGCGGGCTTTCCAGCAGCTGTCAGCCTTGGCGGCACTGGTGCCCACGTGGCGCCACCGCGCAAGCCTGCGAAGCATTTTCCGGTAGGGCCGCGGCTCTGGCGACAGCTCCCACGCCTGAAGAGCCAGGAGGGAAAGCCGTGCCTCGTTGGAAAGCTCTTTGGCAGCCGCTCACGTGGCCTCACAGCCCGTGGGGCTGCGGGCTTTCCAGCAGCTGTCAGCCTTGGCGGCACTGGTGCCCACGTGGCGCCACCGCGCAAGCCTGCGAAGCATTTTCCGGTAGGGCCGCGGCTCTGGCGACAGCTCCCACGCCTGAAGAGCCAGGAGGGAAAGCCGTGCCTCGTTGGAAAGCTCTTTGGCAGCCGCTCACGTGGCCTCACAGCCCGTGGGGCTGCGGGCTTTCCAGCAGCTGTCAGCCTTGGCGGCACTGGTGCCCACGTGGCGCCACCGCGCAAGCCTGCGAAGCATTTTCCGGTAGGGCCGCGGCTCTGGCGACAGCTCCCACGCCTGAAGAGCCAGGAGGGAAAGCCGTGCCTCGTTGGAAAGCTCTTTGGCAGCCGCTCACGTGGCCTCACAGCCCGTGGGGCTGCGGGCTTTCCAGCAGCTGTCAGCCTTGGCGGCACTGGTGCCCACGTGGCGCCACCGCGCAAGCCTGCGAAGCATTTTCCGGTAGGGCCGCGGCTCTGGCGACAGCTCCCACGCCTGAAGAGCCAGGAGGGAAAGCCGTGCCTCGTTGGAAAGCTCTTTGGCAGCCGCTCACGTGGCCTCACAGCCCGTGGGGCTGCGGGCTTTCCAGCAGCTGTCAGCCTTGGCGGCACTGGTGCCCACGTGGCGCCACCGCGCAAGCCTGCGAAGCATTTTCCGGTAGGGCCGCGGCTCTGGCGACAGCTCCCACGCCTGAAGAGCCAGGAGGGAAAGCCGTGCCTCGTTGGAAAGCTCTTTGGCAGCCGCTCACGTGGCCTCACAGCCCGTGGGGCTGCGGGCTTTCCAGCAGCTGTCAGCCTTGGCGGCACTGGTGCCCACGTGGCGCCACCGCGCAAGCCTGCGAAGCATTTTCCGGTAGGGCCGCGGCTCTGGCGACAGCTCCCACGCCTGAAGAGCCAGGAGGGAAAGCCGTGCCTCGTTGGAAAGCTCTTTGGCAGCCGCTCACGTGGCCTCACAGCCCGTGGGGCTGCGGGCTTTCCAGCAGCTGTCAGCCTTGGCGGCACTGGTGCCCACGTGGCGCCACCGCGCAAGCCTGCGAAGCATTTTCCGGTAGGGCCGCGGCTCTGGCGACAGCTCCCACGCCTGAAGAGCCAGGAGGGAAAGCCGTGCCTCGTTGGAAAGCTCTTTGGCAGCCGCTCACGTGGCCTCACAGCCCGTGGGGCTGCGGGCTTTCCAGCAGCTGTCAGCCTTGGCGGCACTGGTGCCCACGTGGCGCCACCGCGCAAGCCTGCGAAGCATTTTCCGGTAGGGCCGCGGCTCTGGCGACAGCTCCCACGCCTGAAGAGCCAGGAGGGAAAGCCGTGCCTCGTTGGAAAGCTCTTTGGCAGCCGCTCACGTGGCCTCACAGCCCGTGGGGCTGCGGGCTTTCCAGCAGCTGTCAGCCTTGGCGGCACTGGTGCCCACGTGGCGCCACCGCGCAAGCCTGCGAAGCATTTTCCGGTAGGGCCGCGGCTCTGGCGACAGCTCCCACGCCTGAAGAGCCAGGAGGGAAAGCCGTGCCTCGTTGGAAAGCTCTTTGGCAGCCGCTCACGTGGCCTCACAGCCCGTGGGGCTGCGGGCTTTCCAGCAGCTGTCAGCCTTGGCGGCACTGGTGCCCACGTGGCGCCACCGCGCAAGCCTGCGAAGCATTTTCCGGTAGGGCCGCGGCTCTGGCGACAGCTCCCACGCCTGAAGAGCCAGGAGGGAAAGCCGTGCCTCGTTGGAAAGCTCTTTGGCAGCCGCTCACGTGGCCTCACAGCCCGTGGGGCTGCGGGCTTTCCAGCAGCTGTCAGCCTTGGCGGCACTGGTGCCCACGTGGCGCCACCGCGCAAGCCTGCGAAGCATTTTCCGGTAGGGCCGCGGCTCTGGCGACAGCTCCCACGCCTGAAGAGCCAGGAGGGAAAGCCGTGCCTCGTTGGAAAGCTCTTTGGCAGCCGCTCACGTGGCCTCACAGCCCGTGGGGCTGCGGGCTTTCCAGCAGCTGTCAGCCTTGGCGGCACTGGTGCCCACGTGGCGCCACCGCGCAAGCCTGCGAAGCATTTTCCGGTAGGGCCGCGGCTCTGGCGACAGCTCCCACGCCTGAAGAGCCAGGAGGGAAAGCCGTGCCTCGTTGGAAAGCTCTTTGGCAGCCGCTCACGTGGCCTCACAGCCCGTGGGGCTGCGGGCTTTCCAGCAGCTGTCAGCCTTGGCGGCACTGGTGCCCACGTGGCGCCACCGCGCAAGCCTGCGAAGCATTTTCCGGTAGGGCCGCGGCTCTGGCGACAGCTCCCACGCCTGAAGAGCCAGGAGGGAAAGCCGTGCCTCGTTGGAAAGCTCTTTGGCAGCCGCTCACGTGGCCTCACAGCCCGTGGGGCTGCGGGCTTTCCAGCAGCTGTCAGCCTTGGCGGCACTGGTGCCCACGTGGCGCCACCGCGCAAGCCTGCGAAGCATTTTCCGGTAGGGCCGCGGCTCTGGCGACAGCTCCCACGCCTGAAGAGCCAGGAGGGAAAGCCGTGCCTCGTTGGAAAGCTCTTTGGCAGCCGCTCACGTGGCCTCACAGCCCGTGGGGCTGCGGGCTTTCCAGCAGCTGTCAGCCTTGGCGGCACTGGTGCCCACGTGGCGCCACCGCGCAAGCCTGCGAAGCATTTTCCGGTAGGGCCGCGGCTCTGGCGACAGCTCCCACGCCTGAAGAGCCAGGAGGGAAAGCCGTGCCTCGTTGGAAAGCTCTTTGGCAGCCGCTCACGTGGCCTCACAGCCCGTGGGGCTGCGGGCTTTCCAGCAGCTGTCAGCCTTGGCGGCACTGGTGCCCACGTGGCGCCACCGCGCAAGCCTGCGAAGCATTTTCCGGTAGGGCCGCGGCTCTGGCGACAGCTCCCACGCCTGAAGAGCCAGGAGGGAAAGCCGTGCCTCGTTGGAAAGCTCTTTGGCAGCCGCTCACGTGGCCTCACAGCCCGTGGGGCTGCGGGCTTTCCAGCAGCTGTCAGCCTTGGCGGCACTGGTGCCCACGTGGCGCCACCGCGCAAGCCTGCGAAGCATTTTCCGGTAGGGCCGCGGCTCTGGCGACAGCTCCCACGCCTGAAGAGCCAGGAGGGAAAGCCGTGCCTCGTTGGAAAGCTCTTTGGCAGCCGCTCACGTGGCCTCACAGCCCGTGGGGCTGCGGGCTTTCCAGCAGCTGTCAGCCTTGGCGGCACTGGTGCCCACGTGGCGCCACCGCGCAAGCCTGCGAAGCATTTTCCGGTAGGGCCGCGGCTCTGGCGACAGCTCCCACGCCTGAAGAGCCAGGAGGGAAAGCCGTGCCTCGTTGGAAAGCTCTTTGGCAGCCGCTCACGTGGCCTCACAGCCCGTGGGGCTGCGGGCTTTCCAGCAGCTGTCAGCCTTGGCGGCACTGGTGCCCACGTGGCGCCACCGCGCAAGCCTGCGAAGCATTTTCCGGTAGGGCCGCGGCTCTGGCGACAGCTCCCACGCCTGAAGAGCCAGGAGGGAAAGCCGTGCCTCGTTGGAAAGCTCTTTGGCAGCCGCTCACGTGGCCTCACAGCCCGTGGGGCTGCGGGCTTTCCAGCAGCTGTCAGCCTTGGCGGCACTGGTGCCCACGTGGCGCCACCGCGCAAGCCTGCGAAGCATTTTCCGGTAGGGCCGCGGCTCTGGCGACAGCTCCCACGCCTGAAGAGCCAGGAGGGAAAGCCGTGCCTCGTTGGAAAGCTCTTTGGCAGCCGCTCACGTGGCCTCACAGCCCGTGGGGCTGCGGGCTTTCCAGCAGCTGTCAGCCTTGGCGGCACTGGTGCCCACGTGGCGCCACCGCGCAAGCCTGCGAAGCATTTTCCGGTAGGGCCGCGGCTCTGGCGACAGCTCCCACGCCTGAAGAGCCAGGAGGGAAAGCCGTGCCTCGTTGGAAAGCTCTTTGGCAGCCGCTCACGTGGCCTCACAGCCCGTGGGGCTGCGGGCTTTCCAGCAGCTGTCAGCCTTGGCGGCACTGGTGCCCACGTGGCGCCACCGCGCAAGCCTGCGAAGCATTTTCCGGTAGGGCCGCGGCTCTGGCGACAGCTCCCACGCCTGAAGAGCCAGGAGGGAAAGCCGTGCCTCGTTGGAAAGCTCTTTGGCAGCCGCTCACGTGGCCTCACAGCCCGTGGGGCTGCGGGCTTTCCAGCAGCTGTCAGCCTTGGCGGCACTGGTGCCCACGTGGCGCCACCGCGCAAGCCTGCGAAGCATTTTCCGGTAGGGCCGCGGCTCTGGCGACAGCTCCCACGCCTGAAGAGCCAGGAGGGAAAGCCGTGCCTCGTTGGAAAGCTCTTTGGCAGCCGCTCACGTGGCCTCACAGCCCGTGGGGCTGCGGGCTTTCCAGCAGCTGTCAGCCTTGGCGGCACTGGTGCCCACGTGGCGCCACCGCGCAAGCCTGCGAAGCATTTTCCGGTAGGGCCGCGGCTCTGGCGACAGCTCCCACGCCTGAAGAGCCAGGAGGGAAAGCCGTGCCTCGTTGGAAAGCTCTTTGGCAGCCGCTCACGTGGCCTCACAGCCCGTGGGGCTGCGGGCTTTCCAGCAGCTGTCAGCCTTGGCGGCACTGGTGCCCACGTGGCGCCACCGCGCAAGCCTGCGAAGCATTTTCCGGTAGGGCCGCGGCTCTGGCGACAGCTCCCACGCCTGAAGAGCCAGGAGGGAAAGCCGTGCCTCGTTGGAAAGCTCTTTGGCAGCCGCTCACGTGGCCTCACAGCCCGTGGGGCTGCGGGCTTTCCAGCAGCTGTCAGCCTTGGCGGCACTGGTGCCCACGTGGCGCCACCGCGCAAGCCTGCGAAGCATTTTCCGGTAGGGCCGCGGCTCTGGCGACAGCTCCCACGCCTGAAGAGCCAGGAGGGAAAGCCGTGCCTCGTTGGAAAGCTCTTTGGCAGCCGCTCACGTGGCCTCACAGCCCGTGGGGCTGCGGGCTTTCCAGCAGCTGTCAGCCTTGGCGGCACTGGTGCCCACGTGGCGCCACC
>NW_026529968.1:0-23019 GCF_028500815.1 Rissa tridactyla
CGCGGCGGCGCCACATGGTCGCAGGTGTCGCCGAAGCTGACGGCCGCCGGAAAGCCCGTAGCCCCACGGGCTGTGGGGCCACGCGAGCGGCTGCCAAAGAGCTTTCCAACGAGGCACGGCTTTCCCTCCTGGCTCTTCGGGCGTGGGAGCTGACGCCAGAGACGCGGCCCTACCGGAAAATGCTTCGCAGGCTGGCGCGGCGGCGCCACGTGGTCGCAGGTGTCGCCGAGGCTGACGGCACCAGAAAGCCCGCAGCCCCACGGGCTGTGGGGCCACGCGAGCGGCTGCCAAAGAGCTTTCCAACGAGGCATGGCTTTCCCTCCTGGCTCTTCGGGCGTGGGAGCTGTCGCCAGAGACGCGGCCCTACCGGAAAATGCTTCGCAGGCTGGCACGGCGGCGCCACGTGGGCACTGGTGTCGCCGAAGCGGACGGCCGCCGGAAAGCCCGTAGCCCCACGGGCTGTGGGGCCACGCGAGCGGCTGCCAAAGAGCTTTCCAACGAGGCACGGCTTTCCCTCCTGGCTCTTCGGGCGTGGGAGCTGTCGCCAGAGACGCGGCCCTACCGGAAAATGCTTCGCAGGCTGGCGCGGCGGCGCCACGTGGTCGCAGGTGTCGCCGAGGCTGACGGCCGCCGAAAAGCCCGCAGCCCCACGGGCTATGGGGCCATGCGAGCGGCTTCCAAAGAGCTTTCCAACGAGGCACGGCTTTCCCTCCTGGCTCTTCGGGCGTGGGAGCTGTCGCCAGAGACGCGGCCCTACCGGAAAATGCTTCGCAGGCTGGCGCGGCGGCGCCACGTGGGCGCCGGTGGCGCCGAGGCTGACGGCCGCCGGAAAGCCCGCAGCCCCACGGGCTCTGGGGCCACGCGAGCGGCTGCCAAAGAGCTTTCCAACAAGGCACGGCTTTCCCTCCTGGCTCTTCGGGCGTGGGAGCTGTCGCCAGAGCCGCGGCCCTACCGGAAAATGCTTCTCAGGCTGGCGCGGCGGCGCCACGTGGGCGCCGGTGGCGCCGAGGCTGACGGCCGCCGGAAAGCCCGCAGCCCCACGGGCTGTGGGGCCACGCGAGCGGCTGCCAAAGAGCTTTCCAACGAGGCACGGCTTTCCCTCCTGGCTCTTCGGGCGTGGGAGCTGTCGCCAGAGCCGCGGCCCTACCGGAAAATGCTTCGCAGGCTGGCGCGGCGGCGTCACGTGAGCGCCGGTGGCGCCGAGGCTGACGGCCGCCGGAAAGCCCGCAGCCCCACGGGCTGTAGGACCACGCGAGCGGCTGCCAAAGAGCTTTCCAACGAGGCTCGGCTTTCCCTCCTGGCTCTTTGGGCGTGGGAGCTGTCGCCAGAGCCGCGGCCCTACCGGAAAATGCTTCGCAGGCTGGCGCGGCGGCGCCACGTGGTCGCAGGTGTCGCCGAGGCTGACGGCCGCCGGAAAGCCCGCAGCCGCACGGGCTATGGGGCCATGCGAGCGGCTTCCAAAGAGCTTTCCAACGAGGCACGGCTTTCCCTCCTGGCTCTTCGGGCGTGGGAGCTGTCGCCAGAGACGCGGCCCTACCGGAAAATGCTTCGCAGGCTGGCGCGGCGGCGCCACGTGGGCGCCGGTGGCGCCGAGGCTGACGGCCGCCGGAAAGCCCGCAGCCCCACGGGCTCTGGGGCCACGCGAGCGGCTGCCAAAGAGCTTTCCAACAAGGCACGGCTTTCCCTCCTGGCTCTTCGGGCGTGGGAGCTGTCGCCAGAGCCGCGGCCCTACCGGAAAATGCTTCTCAGGCTGGCGCGGCGGCGCCACGTGGGCGCCGGTGGCGCCGAGGCTGACGGCCGCCGGAAAGCCCGCAGCCCCACGGGCTGTGGGGCCACGCGAGCGGCTGCCAAAGAGCTTTCGAACGAGGCACGGCTTTCCCTCCTGGCTCTTCGGGTGGGGGAGCTGTCACCAGAGCCGCGGCCCTACCGGAAAATGCTTCGCAGGCTGGCGCGGCGGCGTCACGTGGGCGCCGGTGGCGCCGAGGCTGACGGCCGCCGGAAAGCCCGCAGCCCCACGGGCTGTAGGACCACGCGAGCGGCTGCCAAAGAGCTTTCCAACGAGGCACGGCTTTCCCTCCTGGCTCTTTGGGCGTGGGAGCTGTCGCCAGAGCCGCGGCCCTACCGGAAAATGCTTCGCAGGCTGGCGCGGCGGCGCCACGTGGTCGCAGGTGTCGCCGACGCTGATGGCCGCCGGAAAGCCCGCAGCCCCACGGGCTATGGGGCCACGCGAGCAGCTGCCAAAGAGCTTTCCAACGAGGCACGGCTTTCCCTCCTGGCTCTTCGGGCGTGGGAGCTGTCGCCAGAGACGCGTCCCTACCGGAAAATGCTTCGCAGGCTGGGGCGGCGGCGCCACGTGGGCGCCGCTGTCGCCGAGGCTGACGGCCGCCGGAAAGCCCGCAGCCCCACGGGCTGTGGGGCCACGCGAGCGGCTGCCAAAGAGCTTTCCAACGAGGCACGGCTTTCCCTCCTGGCTCTTCGGGTGGGGGAGCTGTCGCCAGAGACGCGGCCCTACCGGAAAATGCTTCGCAGGCTGGCGCCGCGGCGCCACGTGGGCGCCGGTGGCGCCAAGGCTGACAGCCGCCGGAAAGCCCGCAGCCCCACGGGCTGTAGGACCACGCGAGCGGCTGCCAAAGAGCTTTCCAACGAGGCACGGCTTTCCCTCCTGGCTCTTCGGGCGTGGGAGCTGTCGCCAGAGACGCGGTCCTACCGGAAAATGCTTCGCAGGCTGGCGCGGCGGCGCCACGTGTGCCCTGGTGTCGCCGAGGCTGATGGCCGCCGGAAAGTCCGCAGCCCCACGGGCTGTAGGACCACGCGAGCGGCTGCCAAAGAGCTTTCCAACGAGGCACGGCTTTCCCTCCTGGCTCTTCGGGCATGGGAGCTGTCGCCAGAGACGCGGCCCTACCGGAAAATGCTTCGCAGGCTGGTGCGGCGGCGCCACGTGGTTGCAGGTGTCACCGAGGCTGACGTCCGCCGGAAAGCCCGCAGCCCCACGGGCTATAGGACCACGCGAGCGGCTGCCAAAGAGCTTTCCAACGAGGCACGGCTTTCCCTCCTGGCTCTTCGGGCGTGGGAGCTGTCGCCAGAGACGCGGCCCTACCGGAAAATGCTTCGCAGGCTGGCGCGGCGGCACAACGTGGGCACTGGTGTCGCCGAGGCTGATGGCCGCCGGAAAGCCCGCAGCCCCACGGGCTATGGGGCCATGCGAGCGGCTGCCAAAGAGCTTTCCAACGAGGCACGGCTTTCCCTCCTGGCTCTTCGGGCGTGGGAGCTGTCGCCAGAGACGCGGCCCTACCGGAAAATGCTTCGCAGGCTGGCGCGGCGGCGCCACGTGGGCACTGGTGTAGCCGAGGCTGACGGCCGCCGAAAAGCCCGCAGCCCCACGGGCTGTGGGGCCACGCGAGCGGCTGCCAAAGAGCTTTCGAACGAGGCACGGCTTTCCCTCCTGGCTCTTCGGGTGGGGGAGCTGTCACCAGAGCCGCGGCCCTACCGGAAAATGCTTCGCAGGCTGGCGCGGCGGCGCCACATGGTCGCAGGTGTCGCCGAAGCTGACGGCCGCCGGAAAGCCCGTAGCCCCACGGGCTGTGGGGCCACGCGAGCGGCTGCCAAAGAGCTTTCCAACGAGGCACGGCTTTCCCTCCTGGCTCTTCGGGCGTGGGAGCTGTCGCCAGAGACGCGGCCCTACCGGAAAATGCTTCGCAGGCTGGCGCGGCGGCGCCACGTGGTCGCAGGTGTCGCCGAGGCTGACGGCCGCCAGAAAGCCCGCAGCCCCACGGGCTGTGGGGCCACGCGAGCGGCTGCCAAAGAGCTTTCCAACGAGGCATGGCTTTCCCTCCTGGCTCTTCGGGCGTGGGAGCTGTCGCCAGAGACGCGGCCCTACCGGAAAATGCTTCGCAGGCTGGCACGGCGGCGCCACGTGGGCACTGGTGTCGCCGAAGCGGACGGCCGCCGGAAAGCCCGTAGCCCCACGGGCTGTGGGGCCCCGCGAGCGGCTGCCAAAGAGCTTTCCAACGAGGCACGGCTTTCCCTCCTGGCTCTTCGGGCGTGGGAGCTGTCGCCAGAGACGCGGCCCTACCGGAAAATGCTTCGCAGGCTGGCGCGGCGGCGCCACGTGGTCGCAGGTGTCGCCGAGGCTGACGGCCGCCGAAAAGCCCGCAGCCCCACGGGCTATGGGGCCATGCGAGCGGCTTCCAAAGAGCTTTCCAACGAGGCACGGCTTTCCCTCCTGGCTCTTCGGGCGTGGGAGCTGTCGCCAGAGACGCGGCCCTACCGGAAAATGCTTTGCAGGCTGGCGCGGCGGCGCCACGTGGGCGCCGGTGGCGCCGAGGCTGACGGCCGCCGGAAAGCCCGCAGCCCCACGGGCTCTGGGGCCACGCGAGCGGCTGCCAAAGAGGTTTCCAACAAGGCACGGCTTTCCCTCCTGGCTCTTCGGGCGTGGGAGCTGTCGCCAGAGCCGCGGCCCTACCGGAAAATGCTTCTCAGGCTGGCGCAGCGGCGCCACGTGGGCGCCGGTGTCGCCGAGGCTGACGGCCGCCGGAAAGCCCGCAGCCCCACGGGCTGTGGGGCCACGCGAGCGGCTGCCAAAGAGCTTTCCAACGAGGCACGGCTTTCCCTCCTGGCTCTTCGGGCGTGGGAGCTGTCGCCAGAGCCGCGGCCCTACCGGAAAATGCTTCGCAGGCTGGCGCGGCGGCGTCACGTGGGCGCCGGTGGCCGCGAGGCTGACGGCCGCCGGAAAGCCCGCAGCCCCACGGGCTGTAGGACCACGCGAGCGGCTGCCAAAGAGCTTTCCAACGAGGCTCGGCTTTCCCTCCTGGCTCTTTGGGCGTGGGAGCTGTCGCCAGAGCCGCGGCCCTACCGGAAAATGCTTCGCAGGCTGGCGCGGCGGCGCCACGTGGTCGCAGGTGTCGCCGAGGCTGACGGCCGCCGGAAAGCCCGCAGCCGCACGGGCTATGGGGCCATGCGAGCGGCTTCCAAAGAGCTTTCCAACGAGGCACGGCTTTCCCTCCTGGCTCTTCGGGCGTGGGAGCTGTCGCCAGAGCCGCGGCCCTACCGGAAAATGCTTCGCAGGCTGGCGCGGCGGCGCCACGTGGGCGCCGGTGGCGCCGAGGCTGACGGCCGCCGGAAAGCCCGCAGCCCCACGGGCTCTGGGGCCACGCGAGCGGCTGCCAAAGAGCTTTCCAACAAGGCACGGCTTTCCCTCCTGGCTCTTCGGGCGTGGGAGCTGTCGCCAGAGCCGCGGCCCTACCGGAAAATGCTTCTCAGGCTGGCGCGGCGGCGCCACGTGGGCGCCGGTGGCGCCGAGGCTGACGGCCGCCGGAAAGCCCGCAGCCCCACGGGCTGTGGGGCCACGCGAGCGGCTGCCAAAGAGCTTTCCAACGAGGCACGGCTTTCCCTCCTGGCTCTTCGGGTGGGGGAGCTGTCGCCAGAGACGCGGCCCTACCGGAAAATGCTTCGCAGGCTGGCGCCGCGGCGCCACGTGGGCGCCGGTGGCGCCAAGGCTGACGGCCGCCGGAAAGCCCGCAGCCCCACGGGCTGTGGGGCCACGCGAGCGGCTGCCAAAGAGCTTTCCAACGAGGCACGGCTTTCCCTCCTGGCTCTACGGGTGGGGGAGCTGTCGCCAGAGACGCGGCCCTACCGGAAAATGCTTCGCAGGCTGGCGCCGCGGCGCCACGTGGGCGCCGGTGGCGCCAAGGCTGACGGCCGCCGGAAAGCCCGCAGCCCCACGGGCTGTAGGACCACGCGAGCGGCTGCCAAAGAGCTTTCCAACGAGGCACGGCTTTCCCTCCTGGCTCTTCGGGCGTGGGAGCTGTCGCCAGAGACGCGGTCCTACCGGAAAATGCTTCGCAGGCTGGCGCGGCGGCGCCACGTGGGCGCAGGTGTCGCCGAGGCTGATGGCCGCCGGAAAGTCCGCAGCCCCACGGGCTGTAGGACCACGCGAGCGGCTGCCAAAGAGCTTTCCAACGAGGCACGGCTTTCCCTCCTGGGTCTTTGGGCATGGGAGCTGTCGCCAGAGACGCGGCCCTACCGGAAAATGCTTCGCAGGCTGGGGCGGCGGCGCCACGTGGTTGCAGGTGTCGCCGAGGCTGACGTCCGCCGGAAAGCCCGCAGCCCCACGGGCTATAGGACCACGCGAGCGGCTGCCAAAGAGCTTTCCAACGAGGCACGGCTTTCCCTCCTGGCTCTTCGGGCGTGGGAGCTGTCGCCAGAGACGCGGCCCTACCGGAAAATGCTTCGCAGGCTGGCGCGGCGGCACAACGTGGGCACTGGTGTCGCCGAGGCTGATGGCCGCCGGAAAGCCCGCAGCCCCACGGGCTATGGGGCCACGCGAGTGGCTGCCAAAGAGCTTTCCAACGAGGCACGGCTTTCCCTCCTGGCTCTTCGGGCGTGGGAGCTGTCGCCAGAGCCGCGGCCCTACCGGAAAATGCTTCGCAGGCTGGCGCGGCGGCGCCACGTGGGCACTGGTGTCGCCGAGGCTGACGGCCGCCGAAAAGCCCGCAGCCCCACGGGCTGTGGGGCCACGCGAGCGGCTGCCAAAGAGCTTTCCAACGAGGCACGTCTTTCCCTCCTGGCTCTTCGGGCGTGGGAGCTGTCTCCAGAGACGCGGCCCTACCGGAAAATGCTTCGCAGGCTGGCGCGGCGGCGCCACGTGGTCGCAGGTGTCGCCGAGGCTGACGGCCGCCGGAAAGCCCGCAGCCCCACGGGCTGTGGGGCCACGCGAGCGGCTGCCAAAGAGCTTTCCAACGAGGCACGGCTTTCCCTCCTGGCTCTTCGGGCGTGGGAGCTGTCGCCAGAGACGCGGCCCTACCGGAAAATGCTTCGCAGGCTGGGCGGCGGCGCCACGTGGGCGCCGGTGGCGCCGAGGCTGACGGCCGCCGGAAAGCCCGCAGCCCCACGGGCTGTGGGGCCACGCGAGCGGCTGCCAAAGAGCTTTCGAACGAGGCACGGCTTTCCCTCCTGGCTCTTCGGGTGGGGGAGCTGTCACCAGAGCCGCGGCCCTACCGGAAAATGCTTCGCAGGCTGGCGCGGCGGCGCCACATGGTCGCAGGTGTCGCCGAAGCTGACGGCCGCCGGAAAGCCCGTAGCCCCACGGGCTGTGGGGCCACGCGAGCGGCTGCCAAAGAGCTTTCCAACGAGGCACGGCTTTCCCTCCTGGCTCTTCGGGCGTGGGAGCTGTCGCCAGAGCCGCGGCCCTACCGGAAAATGCTTCGCAGGCTGGCGCGGCGGCGCCACGTGGTCGCAGGTGTCGCCGAGGCTGACGGCCGCCAGAAAGCCCGCAGCCCCACGGGCTGTGGGGCCACGCGAGCGGCTGCCAAAGAGCTTTCCAACGAGGCATGGCTTTCCCTCCTGGCTCTTCGGGCGTGGGAGCTGTCGCCAGAGACGCGGCCCTACCGGAAAATGCTTCGCAGGCTGGCACGGCGGCGCCATGTGGGCACTGGTGTCGCCGAGGCTGACGGCCGCCGAAAAGCCCGCAGCCCCACGGGCTGTGGGGCCACGCGAGCGGCTGCCAAAGAGCTTTCCAACGAGGCACGTCTTTCCCTCCTGGCTCTTCGGGCGTGGGAGCTGTCTCCAGAGACGCGGCCCTACCGGAAAATGTTTCGCAGGCTGGCGCGGCGGCGCCACGTGGTCGCAGGTGTCGCCGAGGCTGACGGCCGCCGGAAAGCCCGCAGCCCCACGGGCTGTGGGGCCACGCGAGCGGCTGCCAAAGAGCTTTCCAACGAGGCACGGCTTTCCCTCCTGGCTCTTCGGGCGTGGGAGCTGTCGCCAGAGACGCGGCCCTACCGGAAAATGCTTCGCAGGCTGGCGCGGCGGCGCCACGTGGGCGCAGGTGGCGCCGAGGCTGACGGCCGCCGGAAAGCCCGCAGCCCCACGTGCTGTGGGGCCACGCGAGCGGCTGCCAAAGAGCTTTCCAACGAGGCACGGCTTTCCCTCCTGGCTCTACGGGTGGGGGAGCTGTCGCCAGAGACGCGGCCCTACCGGAAAATGCTTCGCAGGCTGGCGCCGCGGCGCCACGTGGGCGCCGGTGGCGCCAAGGCTGACGGCCGCCGGAAAGCCCGCAGCCCCACGGGCTGTAGGACCACGCGAGCGGCTGCCAAAGAGCTTTCCAACGAGGCACGGCTTTCCCTCCTGGCTCTTCGGGCGTGGGAGCTGTTGCCAGAGACGCGGTCCTACCGGAAAATGCTTCGCAGGCTGGCGCGGCGGCGCCACGTGTGCCCTGGTGTCGCCGAGGCTGATGGCCGCCGGAAAGTCCGCAGCCCCACGGGCTGTAGGACCACGCGAGCGGCTGCCAAAGAGCTTTCCAACGAGGCACGGCTTTCCCTCCTGGCTCTTCGGGCATGGGAGCTGTCGCCAGAGACGCGGCCCTACCGGAAAATGCTTCGCAGGCTGGCGCGGCGGCGCCACGTGGTTGCAGGTGTCGCCGAGGCTGACGTCCGCCGGAAAGCCCGCAGCCCCACGGGCTATAGGACCACGCGAGCGGCTGCCAAAGAGCTTTCCAACGAGGCACGGCTTTCCCTCCTGGCTCTTCGGGCGTGGGAGCTGTCGCCAGAGACGCGGCCCTACCGGAAAATGCTTCGCAGGCTGGCGCGGCGGCGCCACGTGGGCACTGGTGTCGCCGAGGCTGACGGCCGCCGAAAAGCCCGCAGCCCCACGGGCTGTGGGGCCACGCGAGCGGCTGCCAAAGAGCTTTCCAACGAGGCACGTCTTTCCCTCCTGGCTCTTCGGGCGTGGGAGCTGTCTCCAGAGACGCGGCCCTACCGGAAAATGCTTCGCAGGCTGGCGCGGCGGCGCCACGTGGTCGCAGGTGTCGCCGAGGCTGACGGCCGCCGGAAAGCCCGCAGCCCCACGGGCTGTGGGGCCACGCGAGCGGCTGCCAAAGAGCTTTCCAACGAGGCACGGCTTTCCCTCCTGGCTCTTCGGGCGTGGGAGCTGTCGCCAGAGACGCGTCCCTACCGGAAAATGCTTCGCAGGCTGGGCGGCGGCGCCACGTGGGCGCCGGTGGCGCCGAGGCTGACGGCCGCCGGAAAGCCCGCAGCCCCACGGGCTGTGGGGCCACGCGAGCGGCTGCCAAAGAGCTTTCGAACGAGGCACGGCTTTCCCTCCTGGCTCTTCGGGTGGGGGAGCTGTCACCAGAGACGCGGCCCTACCGGAAAATGCTTCGCAGGCTGGCGCGGCGGCGCCACGTGGTCGCAGGTGTCGCCGACGCTGATGGCCGCCGGAAAGCCCGCAGCCCCACGGGCTATGGGGCCACGCGAGCAGCTGCCAAAGAGCTTTCCAACGAGGCACGGCTTTCCCTCCTGGCTCTTCGGGCGTGGGAGCTGTCGCCAGAGCCGCGGTCCTACCGGAAAATGCTTCGCAGGCTGGCGCGGCGGCGCCACGTGGGCACTGGTGTCGCCGAGGCTGACGGCCGCCGAAAAGCCCGCAGCCCCACGGGCTGTGGGGCCACGCGAGCGGCTGCCAAAGAGCTTTCCAACGAGGCACGGCTTTCCCTCCTGGCTCTTCGGGCGTGGGAGCTGTCGCCAGAGACGCGGCCCTACCGGAAAATGCTTCACAGGCTGGCGCGGCGGCGCCACGTGGTCGCAGGTGTCGCCGAGGCTGACGGCCGCCGGAAAGCCCGCAGCCCCACGGGCTGTGGGGCCACGCGAGCGGCTGCCAAAGAGCTTTCCAACGAGGCACGGCTTTCCCTCCTGGCTCTTCGGGCGTGGGAGCTGTCGCCAGAGACGCGGCCCTACCGGAAAATGCTTCGCAGGCTGGGGCGGCGGCGCCACGTGGGCGCCGCTGTCGCCGAGGCTGACGGCCGCCGGAAAGCCCGCAGCCCCACGGGCTGTGGGGCCACGCGAGCGGCTGCCAAAGAGCTTTCCAACGAGGCACGGCTTTCCGTCCTGGCTCTTCGGGTGGGGGAGCTGTCGCCAGAGACGCGGCCCTACCGGAAAATGCTTCGCAGGCTGGCGCCGCGGCGCCACGTGGGCACCGGTGTCGCCGAGGCTGACGGCCGCCGGAAAGCCCGCAGCCCCACGGGCTGTGGGGCCACGCGAGCGGCTGCCAAAGAGCTTTCCAACGAGGCACGGCTTTCCCTCCTGGCTCTTCGGGCGTCGGAGCTGTCGCCAGAGCCGCGGCCCTACTGGAAAATGCTTCGCAGGCTGGCGCGGCGGCGCCACGTGGGCGCCGGTGTCGCCCAGGCTGACGGCCGCCGGAAAGCCCGCAGCCCCACGGGCTGTGGGGCCCCGCGAGCGGCTTCCAAAGAGCTTTCCAACGAGGCTCGGCTTTCCCTCCTGGCTCTTCGGGCGTGGGAGCTGTCGCCAGAGCCGCGGCCCTACCGGAAAATGCTTCGCAGGCTGGCATGGCGGCGCCACGTGGTCGCCGGTGTCGCCGAGGCTGACGGCCGCCGGAAAGCCCGCAGCCCCACGGGCTGTGGGGCCACGCGAGCGGCTGCCAAAGAGCTTTCCAACGAGGCACGGCTTTCCCTCCTGGCTCTTCGGGCGTGGGAGCTGTCGCCAGAGACGCGGCCCTACCGGAAAATGCTTCTCAGGCTGGCGCGGCGGCGCCACGTGGGCGCCGGTGGCGCCGAGGCTGACGGCCGCCGGAAAGCCCGCAGCCCCACGGGCTGTGGGGCCACGCGAGCGGCTGCCAAAGAGCTTTCCAACGAGGCACGGCTTTCCCTCCTGGCTCTTCGGGCGTGGGAGCTGTCGCCAGAGACGCGGCCCTACCGGAAAATGCTTCGCAGGCTGGCGCGGCGGCGTCACGTGGGCGCCGGTGGCGCCGAGGCTGACGGCCGCCGGAAAGCCCGCAGCCCCACGGGCTCTGGGGCCACGCGAGCGGCTGCCAAAGAGCTTTCCAACGAGGCTCGGCTTTCCCTCCTGGCTCTTTGGGCGTGGGAGCTGTCGCCAGAGCCGCGGCCCTACCGGAAAATGCTTCGCAGGCTGGCGCGGCGGCACAACGTGGGCACTGGTATCGCCGAGGCTGATGGCCGCCGGAAAGCCCGCAGCCCCACGGGCTATGGGGCCATGCGAGTGGCTGCCAAAGAGCTTTCCAACGAGGCACGGCTTTCCCTCCTGGCTCTTCGGGCGTGGGAGCTGTCGCCAGAGACGCGGCCCTACCGGAAAATGCTTCGCAGGCTGGCGCGGCGGCGCCACGTGGTCGCAGGTGTCGCCGAGGCTGACGGCCGCCGGAAAGCCCGCAGCCCCACGGGCTGTGGGGCCACGCGAGCGGCTGCCAAAGAGCTTTCCAACGAGGCACGGCTTTCCCTCCTGGCTCTTCGGGCGTGGGAGCTGTCGCCAGAGACGCGTCCCTACCGGAAAATGCTTCGCAGGCTGGGCGGCGGCGCCACGTGGTTGCAGGTGGCGCCGAGGCTGACGGCCGCCGGAAAGCCCGCAGCCCCACGGGCTGTGGGGCCACGCGAGCGGCTGCCAAAGAGCTTTCGAACGAGGCACGGCTTTCCCTCCTGGCTCTTCGGGTGGGGGAGCTGTCACCAGAGCCGCGGCCCTACCGGAAAATGCTTCGCAGGCTGGCGCGGCGGCGCCACGTGGTCGCAGGTGTCGCCGACGCTGATGGCCGCCGGAAAGCCCGCAGCCCCACGGGCTATGGGGCCACGCGAGCGGCTGCCAAAGAGCTTTCCAACGAGGCACGGCTTTCCCTCCTGGCTCTTCGGGCGTGGGAGCTGTCGCCAGAGCCGCGGTCCTACCGGAAAATGCTTCGCAGGCTGGCGCGGCGGCGCCACGTGGGCACTGGTGTCGCCGAGGCTGACGGCCGCCGAAAAGCCCGCAGCCCCACGGGCTGTGGGGCCACGCGAGCGGCTGCCAAAGAGCTTTCCAACGAGGCACGGCTTTCCCTCCTGGCTCTTCGGGCGTGGGAGCTGTCGCCAGAGACGCGTCCCTACCGGAAAATGCTTCGCAGGCTGGGCGGCGGCGCCACGTGGGCGCCGGTGGCGCCGAGGCTGACGGCCGCCGGAAAGCCCGCAGCCCCACGGGCTGTGGGGCCACGCGAGCGGCTGCCAAAGAGCTTTCCAACAAGGCACGGCTTTCCCTCCTGGCTCTTCGGGCGTGGGAGCTGTCGCCAGAGCCGCGGCCCTACCGGAAAATGCTTCTCAGGCTGGCGCGGCGGCGCCACGTGGGCGCCGGTGGCGCCGAGGCTGACGGCCGCCGGAAAGCCCGCAGCCCCACGGGCTGTGGGGCCACGCGAGCGGCTGCCAAAGAGCTTTCCAACGAGGCACGGCTTTCCCTCCTGGCTCTTCGGGTGGGGGAGCTGTCGCCAGAGACGCGGCCCTACCGGAAAATGCTTCGCAGGCTGGCGCCGCGGCGCCACGTGGGCGCCGGTGGCGCCAAGGCTGACGGCCGCCGGAAAGCCCGCAGCCCCACGGGCTGTGGGGCCACGCGAGCGGCTGCCAAAGAGCTTTCCAACGAGGCACGGCTTTCCCTCCTGGCTCTACGGGTGGGGGAGCTGTCGCCAGAGACGCGGCCCTACCGGAAAATGCTTCGCAGGCTGGCGCCGCGGCGCCACGTGGGCGCCGGTGGCGCCAAGGCTGACGGCCGCCGGAAAGCCCGCAGCCCCACGGGCTGTAGGACCACGCGAGCGGCTGCCAAAGAGCTTTCCAACGAGGCACGGCTTTCCCTCCTGGCTCTTCGGGCGTGGGAGCTGTCGCCAGAGACGCGGTCCTACCGGAAAATGCTTCGCAGGCTGGCGCGGCGGCGCCACGTGGGCGCAGGTGTCGCCGAGGCTGATGGCCGCCGGAAAGTCCGCAGCCCCACGGGCTGTAGGACCACGCGAGCGGCTGCCAAAGAGCTTTCCAACGAGGCACGGCTTTCCCTCCTGGCTCTTCGGGCATGGGAGCTGTCGCCAGAGACGCGGCCCTACCGGAAAATGCTTCGCAGGCTGGTGCGGCGGCGCCACGTGGTTGCAGGTGTCGCCGAGGCTGACGTCCGCCGGAAAGCCCGCAGCCCCACGGGCTATAGGACCACGCGAGCGGCTGCCAAAGAGCTTTCCAACGAGGCACGGCTTTCCCTCCTGGCTCTTCGGGCGTGGGAGCTGTCGCCAGAGACGCGGCCCTACCGGAAAATGCTTCGCAGGCTGGCGCGGCGGCACAACGTGGGCACTGGTGTCGCCGAGGCTGATGGCCGCCGGAAAGCCCGCAGCCCCACGGGCTATGGGGCCACGCGAGTGGCTGCCAAAGAGCTTTCCAACGAGGCACGGCTTTCCCTCCTGGCTCTTCGGGCGTGGGAGCTGTCGCCAGAGACGCGGCCCTACCGGAAAATGCTTCGCAGGCTGGCGCGGCGGCGCCACGTGGGCACTGGTGTCGCCGAGGCTGACGGCCGCCGAAAAGCCCGCAGCCCCACGGGCTGTGGGGCCACGCGAGCGGCTGCCAAAGAGCTTTCCAACGAGGCACGTCTTTCCCTCCTGGCTCTTCGGGCGTGGGAGCTGTCTCCAGAGACGCGGCCCTACCGGAAAATGCTTCGCAGGCTGGCGCGGCGGCGCCACGTGGTCGCAGGTGTCGCCGAGGCTGACGGCCGCCGGAAAGCCCGCAGCCCCACGGGCTGTGGGGCCACGCGAGCGGCTGCCAAAGAGCTTTCCAACGAGGCACGGCTTTCCCTCCTGGCTCTTCGGGCGTGGGAGCTGTCGCCAGAGACGCGGCCCTACCGGAAAATGCTTCGCAGGCTGGGCGGCGGCGCCACGTGGGCGCCGGTGGCGCCGAGGCTGACGGCCGCCGGAAAGCCCGCAGCCCCACGGGCTGTGGGGCCACGCGAGCGGCTGCCAAAGAGCTTTCGAACGAGGCACGGCTTTCCCTCCTGGCTCTTCGGGTGGGGGAGCTGTCACCAGAGCCGCGGCCCTACCGGAAAATGCTTCGCAGGCTGGCGCGGCGGCGCCACATGGTCGCAGGTGTCGCCGAAGCTGATGGCCGCCGGAAAGCCCGTAGCCCCACGGGCTGTGGGGCCACGCGAGCGGCTGCCAAAGAGCTTTCCAACGAGGCACGGCTTTCCCTCCTGGCTCTTCGGGCGTGGGAGCTGTCGCCAGAGCCGCGGCCCTACCGGAAAATGCTTCGCAGGCTGGCGCGGCGGCGCCACGTGGTCGCAGGTGTCGCCGAGGCTGACGGCCGCCAGAAAGCCCGCAGCCCCACGGGCTGTGGGGCCACGCGAGCGGCTGCCAAAGAGCTTTCCAACGAGGCATGGCTTTCCCTCCTGGCTCTTCGGGCGTGGGAGCTGTCGCCAGAGACGCGGCCCTACCGGAAAATGCTTCGCAGGCTGGCACGGCGGCGCCATGTGGGCACTGGTGTCGCCGAGGCTGACGGCCGCCGAAAAGCCCGCAGCCCCACGGGCTGTGGGGCCACGCGAGCGGCTGCCAAAGAGCTTTCCAACGAGGCACGTCTTTCCCTCCTGGCTCTTCGGGCGTGGGAGCTGTCTCCAGAGACGCGGCCCTACCGGAAAATGTTTCGCAGGCTGGCGCGGCGGCGCCACGTGGTCGCAGGTGTCGCCGAGGCTGACGGCCGCCGGAAAGCCCGCAGCCCCACGGGCTGTGGGGCCACGCGAGCGGCTGCCAAAGAGCTTTCCAACGAGGCACGGCTTTCCCTCCTGGCTCTTCGGGCGTGGGAGCTGTCACCAGAGACGCGGCCCTACCGGAAAATGCTTCGCAGGCTGGCGCGGCGGCGCCACGTGGGCGCAGGTGGCGCCGAGGCTGACGGCCGCCGGAAAGCCCGCAGCCCCACGGGCTGTGGGGCCACGCGAGCGGCTGCCAAAGAGCTTTCCAACGAGGCACGGCTTTCCCTCCTGGCTCTACGGGTGGGGGAGCTGTCGCCAGAGACGCGGCCCTACCGGAAAATGCTTCGCAGGCTGGCGCCGCGGCGCCACGTGGGCGCCGGTGGCGCCAAGGCTGACGGCCGCCGGAAAGCCCGCAGCCCCACGGGCTGTAGGACCACGCGAGCGGCTGCCAAAGAGCTTTCCAACGAGGCACGGCTTTCCCTCCTGGCTCTTCGGGCGTGGGAGCTGTTGCCAGAGACGCGGTCCTACCGGAAAATGCTTCGCAGGCTGGCGCGGCGGCGCCACGTGTGCCCTGGTGTCGCCGAGGCTGATGGCCGCCGGAAAGTCCGCAGCCCCACGGGCTGTAGGACCACGCGAGCGGCTGCCAAAGAGCTTTCCAACGAGGCACGGCTTTCCCTCCTGGCTCTTCGGGCATGGGAGCTGTCGCCAGAGACGCGGCCCTACCGGAAAATGCTTCGCAGGCTGGCGCGGCGGCGCCACGTGGTTGCAGGTGTCGCCGAGGCTGACGTCCGCCGGAAAGCCCGCAGCCCCACGGGCTATAGGACCACGCGAGCGGCTGCCAAAGAGCTTTCCAACGAGGCACGGCTTTCCCTCCTGGCTCTTCGGGCGTGGGAGCTGTCGCCAGAGACGCGGCCCCTACCGGAAAATGCTTCGCAGGCTGGCGCGGCGGCGCCACGTGGGCACTGGTGTCGCCGAGGCTGACGGCCGCCGAAAAGCCCGCAGCCCCACGGGCTGTGGGGCCACGCGAGCGGCTGCCAAAGAGCTTTCCAACGAGGCACGTCTTTCCCTCCTGGCTCTTCGGGCGTGGGAGCTGTCTCCAGAGACGCGGCCCTACCGGAAAATGCTTCGCAGGCTGGCGCGGCGGCGCCACGTGGTCGCAGGTGTCGCCGAGGCTGACGGCCGCCGGAAAGCCCGCAGCCCCACGGGCTGTGGGGCCACGCGAGCGGCTGCCAAAGAGCTTTCCAACGAGGCACGGCTTTCCCTCCTGGCTCTTCGGGCGTGGGAGCTGTCGCCAGAGACGCGGCCCTACCGGAAAATGCTTCGCAGGCTGGGGCGGCGGCGCCACGTGGGCGCCGCTGTCGCCGAGGCTGACGGCCGCCGGAAAGCCCGCAGCCCCACGGGCTGTGGGGCCACGCGAGCGGCTGCCAAAGAGCTTTCCAACGAGGCACGGCTTTCCGTCCTGGCTCTTCGGGTGGGGGAGCTGTCGCCAGAGACGCGGCCCTACCGGAAAATGCTTCGCAGGCTGGCGCCGCGGCGCCACGTGGGCACCGGTGTCGCCGAGGCTGACGGCCGCCGGAAAGCCCGCAGCCCCACGGGCTGTGGGGCCACGCGAGCGGCTGCCAAAGAGCTTTCCAACGAGGCACGGCTTTCCCTCCTGGCTCTTCGGGCGTCGGAGCTGTCGCCAGAGCCGCGGCCCTACTGGAAAATGCTTCGCAGGCTGGCGCGGCGGCGCCACGTGGGCGCCGGTGTCGCCCAGGCTGACGGCCGCCGGAAAGCCCGCAGCCCCACGGGCTGTGGGGCCCCGCGAGCGGCTTCCAAAGAGCTTTCCAACGAGGCTCGGCTTTCCCTCCTGGCTCTTCGGGCGTGGGAGCTGTCGCCAGAGCCGCGGCCCTACCGGAAAATGCTTCGCAGGCTGGCATGGCGGCGCCACGTGGTCGCCGGTGTCGCCGAGGCTGACGGCCGCCGGAAAGCCCGCAGCCCCACGGGCTGTGGGGCCACGCGAGCGGCTGCCAAAGAGCTTTCCAACGAGGCACGGCTTTCCCTCCTGGCTCTTCGGGCGTGGGAGCTGTCGCCAGAGACGCGGCCCTACCGGAAAATGCTTCTCAGGCTGGCGCGGCGGCGCCACGTGGGCGCCGGTGGCGCCGAGGCTGACGGCCGCCGGAAAGCCCGCAGCCCCACGGGCTGTGGGGCCACGCGAGCGGCTGCCAAAGAGCTTTCCAACGAGGCACGGCTTTCCCTCCTGGCTCTTCGGGCGTGGGAGCTGTCGCCAGAGACGCGGCCCTACCGGAAAATGCTTCGCAGGCTGGCGCGGCGGCGTCACGTGGTCGCCGGTGGCGCCGAGGCTGACGGCCGCCGGAAAGCCCGCAGCCCCACGGGCTGTGGGGCCACGCGAGCGGCTGCCAAAGAGCTTTCCAACGAGGCTCGGCTTTCCCTCCTGGCTCTTTGGGCGTGGGAGCTGTCGCCAGAGCCGCGGCCCTACCGGAAAATGCTTCGCAGGCTGGCGCGGCGGCACAACGTGGGCACTGGTATCGCCGAGGCTGATGGCCGCCGGAAAGCCCGCAGCCCCACGGGCTATGGGGCCATGCGAGTGGCTGCCAAAGAGCTTTCCAACGAGGCACGGCTTTCCCTCCTGGCTCTTCGGGCGTGGGAGCTGTCGCCAGAGACGCGGCCCTACCGGAAAATGCTTCGCAGGCTGGCGCGGCGGCGCCACGTGGTCGCAGGTGTCGCCGAGGCTGACGGCCGCCGGAAAGCCCGCAGCCCCACGGGCTGTGGGGCCACGCGAGCGGCTGCCAAAGAGCTTTCCAACGAGGCACGGCTTTCCCTCCTGGCTCTTCGGGCGTGGGAGCTGTCGCCAGAGACGCGTCCCTACCGGAAAATGCTTCGCAGGCTGGGCGGCGGCGCCACGTGGTTGCAGGTGGCGCCGAGGCTGATGGCCGCCGGAAAGCCCGCAGCCCCACGGGCTGTGGGGCCACGCGAGCGGCTGCCAAAGAGCTTTCGAACGAGGCACGGCTTTCCCTCCTGGCTCTTCGGGTGGGGGAGCTGTCACCAGAGACGCGGCCCTACCGGAAAATGCTTCGCAGGCTGGCGCGGCGGCGCCACGTGGTCGCAGGTGTCGCCGACGCTGATGGCCGCCGGAAAGCCCGCAGCCCCACGGGCTATGGGGCCACGCGAGCGGCTGCCAAAGAGCTTTCCAACGAGGCACGGCTTTCCCTCCTGGCTCTTCGGGCGTGGGAGCTGTCGCCAGAGCCGCGGTCCTACCGGAAAATGCTTCGCAGGCTGGCGCGGCGGCGCCACGTGGGCACTGGTGTCGCCGAGGCTGACGGCCGCCGAAAAGCCCGCAGCCCCACGGGCTGTGGGGCCACGCGAGCGGCTGCCAAAGAGCTTTCCAACGAGGCACGGCTTTCCCTCCTGGCTCTTCGGGCGTGGGAGCTGTCGCCAGAGACGCGTCCCTACCGGAAAATGCTTCGCAGGCTGGGCGGCGGCGCCACGTGGGCGCCGGTGGCGCCGAGGCTGACGGCCGCCGGAAAGCCCGCAGCCCCACGGGCTGTGGGGCCACGCGAGCGGCTGCCAAAGAGCTTTCGAACGAGGCACGGCTTTCCCTCCTGGCTCTTCGGGTGGGGGAGCTGTCACCAGAGACGCGGCCCTACCGGAAAATGCTTCGCAGGCTGGCGCGGCGGCGCCACGTGGGCACTGGTGTCGCCGAGGCTGACGGCCGCCGAAAAGCCCGCAGCCCCACGGGCTGTGGGGCCACGCGAGCGGCTGCCAAAGAGCTTTCCAACGAGGCACGGCTTTCCCTCCTGGCTCTTCGGGCGTGGGAGCTGTCGCCAGAGACGCGGCCCTACCGGAAAATGCTTCGCAGGCTGGCGCGGCGGCGCCACGTGGTCGCAGGTGTCGCCGAGGCTGACGGCCGCCGGAAAGCCTGCAGCCCCACGGGCTGTGGGGCCACGCGAGCGGCTGCCAAAGAGCTTTCCAACGAGGCACGGCTTTCCCTCCTGGCTCTTCGGGCGTGGGAGCTGTCGCCAGAGACGCGGCCCTACCGGAAAATGCTTCGCAGGCTGGGGCGGCGGCGCCACGTGGGCGCCGCTGTCGCCGAGGCTGACGGCCGCCGGAAAGCCCGCAGCCCCACGGGCTGTGGGGCCACGCGAGCGGCTGCCAAAGAGCTTTCCAACGAGGCACGGCTTTCCGTCCTGGCTCTTCGGGTGGGGGAGCTGTCGCCAGAGACGCGGCCCTACCGGAAAATGCTTCGCAGGCTGGCGCCGCGGCGCCACGTGGGCGCCGGTGTCGCCGAGGCTGACGGCCGCCGGAAAGCCCGCAGCCCCACGGGCTGTGGGGCCACGCGAGCGGCTGCCAAAGAGCTTTCCAACGAGGCACGGCTTTCCCTCCTGGCTCTTCGGGCGTGGGAGCTGTCGCCAGAGCCGCGGCCCTACTGGAAAATGCTTCGCAGGCTGGCGCGGCGGCGCCACGTGGGCGCCGGTGTCGCCCAGGCTGACGGCCGCCGGAAAGCCCGCAGCCCCACGGGCTGTGGGGCCCCGCGAGCGGCTTCCAAAGAGCTTTCCAACGAGGCTCGGCTTTCCCTCCTGGCTCTTCGGGCGTGGGAGCTGTCGCCAGAGCCGCGGCCCTACCGGAAAATGCTTCGCAGGCTGGCATGGCGGCGCCACGTGGTCGCCGGTGTCGCCGAGGCTGACGGCCGCCGGAAAGCCCGCAGCCCCACGGGCTGTGGGGCCACGCGAGCGGCTGCCAAAGAGCTTTCCAACGAGGCACGGCTTTCCCTCCTGGCTCTTCGGGCGTGGGAGCTGTCGCCAGAGACGCGGCCCTACCGGAAAATGCTTCTCAGGCTGGCGCGGCGGCGCCACGTGGGCGCCGGTGGCGCCGAGGCTGACGGCCGCCGGAAAGCCCGCAGCCCCACGGGCTGTGGGGCCACGCGAGCGGCTGCCAAAGAGCTTTCCAACGAGGCACGGCTTTCCCTCCTGGCTCTTCGGGCGTGGGAGCTGTCGCCAGAGACGCGGCCCTACCGGAAAATGCTTCGCAGGCTGGCGCGGCGGCGTCACGTGGGCGCCGGTGGCGCCGAGGCTGACGGCCGCCGGAAAGCCCGCAGCCCCACGGGCTCTGGGGCCACGCGAGCGGCTGCC
This sequence comes from Rissa tridactyla, assembly GCF_028500815.1. NCBI lineage: Eukaryota > Metazoa > Chordata > Aves > Charadriiformes > Laridae > Rissa > Rissa tridactyla. The sequence goes on from NW_026529968.1 coordinate 19,589, forward strand.
AAAGAGCTTTCCAACGAGGCTCGGCTTTCCCTCCTGGCTCTTTGGGCGTGGGAGCTGTCGCCAGAGCCGCGGCCCTACCGGAAAATGCTTCGCAGGCTGGCGCGGCGGCACAACGTGGGCACTGGTGTCGCCGAGGCTGATGGCCGCCGGAAAGCCCGCAGCCCCACGGGCTATGGGGCCATGCGAGTGGCTGCCAAAGAGCTTTCCAACGAGGCACGGCTTTCCCTCCTGGCTCTTCGGGCGTGGGAGCTGTCGCCAGAGACGCGGCCCTACCGGAAAATGCTTCGCAGGCTGGCGCGGCGGCGCCACGTGGTCGCAGGTGTCGCCGAGGCTGACGGCCGCCGGAAAGCCCGCAGCCCCACGGGCTGTGGGGCCACGCGAGCGGCTGCCAAAGAGCTTTCCAACGAGGCACGGCGTTCCCTCCTGGCTCTTCGGGCGTGGGAGCTGTCGCCAGAGACGCGTCCCTACCGGAAAATGCTTCGCAGGCTGGGCGGCGGCGCCACGTGGGCGCCGGTGGCGCCGAGGCTGACGGCCGCCGGAAAGCCCGCAGCCCCACGGGCTGTGGGGCCACGCGAGCGGCTGCCAAAGAGCTTTCGAACGAGGCACGGCTTTCCCTCCTGGCTCTTCGGGTGGGGGAGCTGTCACCAGAGACGCGGCCCTACCGGAAAATGCTTCGCAGGCTGGCGCGGCGGCGCCACGTGGTCGCAGGTGTCGCCGACGCTGATGGCCGCCGGAAAGCCCGCAGCCCCACGGGCTATGGGGCCACGCGAGCGGCTGCCAAAGAGCTTTCCAACGAGGCACGGCTTTCCCTCCTGGCTCTTCGGGCGTGGGAGCTGTCGCCAGAGCCGCGGTCCTACCGGAAAATGCTTCGCAGGCTGGCGCGGCGGCGCCACGTGGGCACTGGTGTCGCCGAGGCTGACGGCCGCCGAAAAGCCCGCAGCCCCACGGGCTGTGGGGCCACGCGAGCGGCTGCCAAAGAGCTTTCCAACGAGGCACGGCTTTCCCTCCTGGCTCTTCGGGCGTGGGAGCTGTCGCCAGAGACGCGGCCCTACCGGAAAATGCTTCGCAGGCTGGCGTGGCGGCGCCACGTGGTCGCAGGTGTCGCCGAGGCTGACGGCCGCCGGAAAGCCCGCAGCCCCACGGGCTCTGGGGCCACGCGAGCGGCTGCCAAAGAGCTTTCCAACGAGGCACGGCTTTCCCTCCTGGCTCTTCGGGCGTGGGAGCTGTCGCCAGAGACGCGGCCCTACCGGAAAATGCTTCGCAGGCTGGGGCGGCGGCGCCACGTGGGCGCCGCTGTCGCCGAGGCTGACGGCCGCCGGAAAGCCCGCAGCCCCACGGGCTGTGGGGCCACGCGAGCGGCTGCCAAAGAGCTTTCCAACGAGGCACGGCTTTCCCTCCTGGCTCTTCGGGTGGGGGAGCTGTCGCCAGAGACGCGGCCCTACCGGAAAATGCTTCGCAGGCTGGCGCCGCGGCGCCACGTGGGCGCCGGTGTCGCCGAGGCTGACGGCCGCCGGAAAGCCCGCAGCCCCACGGGCTGTGGGGCCACGCGAGCGGCTGCCAAAGAGCTTTCCAACGAGGCACGGCTTTCCCTCCTGGCTCTTCGGGCGTGGGAGCTGTCGCCAGAGCCGCGGCCCTACTGGAAAATGCTTCTCAGGCTGGCGCGGCGGCGCCACGTGGGCGCCGGTGTCGCCCAGGCTGACGGCCGCCGGAAAGCCCGCAGCCCCACGGGCTGTGGGGCCCCGCGAGCGGCTTCCAAAGAGCTTTCCAACGAGGCTCGGCTTTCCCTCCTGGCTCTTCGGGCGTGGGAGCTGTCGCCAGAGCCGCGGCCCTACCGGAAAATGCTTCGCAGGCTGGCGCGGCGGCGCCACGTGGTCGCCGGTGTCGCCGAGGCTGACGGCCGCCGGAAAGCCCGCAGCCCCACGGGCTGTGGGGCCACGCGAGCGGCTGCCAAAGAGCTTTCCAACGAGGCACGGCTTTCCCTCCTGGCTCTTCGGGCGTGGGAGCTGTCGCCAGAGACGCGGCCCTACCGGAAAATGCTTCTCAGGCTGGCGCGGCGGCGCCACGTGGGCGCCGGTGGCGCCGAGGCTGACGGCCGCCGGAAAGCCCGCAGCCCCACGGGCTGTGGGGCCACGCGAGCGGCTGCCAAAGAGCTTTCCAACGAGGCACGGCTTTCCCTCCTGGCTCTTCGGGCGTGGGAGCTGTCGCCAGAGACGCGGCCCTACCGGAAAATGCTTCGCAGGCTGGCGCGGCGGCGTCACGTGGGCGCCGGTGGCGCCGAGGCTGACGGCCGCCGGAAAGCCCGCAGCCCCACGGGCTCTGGGGCCACGCGAGCGGCTGCCAAAGAGCTTTCCAACGAGGCTCGGCTTTCCCTCCTGGCTCTTTGGGCGTGGGAGCTGTCGCCAGAGCCGCGGCCCTACCGGAAAATGCTTCGCAGGCTGGCGCGGCGGCACAACGTGGGCACTGGTGTCGCCGAGGCTGATGGCCGCCGGAAAGCCCGCAGCCCCACGGGCTATGGGGCCATGCGAGTGGCTGCCAAAGAGCTTTCCAACGAGGCACGGCTTTCCCTCCTGGCTCTTCGGGCGTGGGAGCTGTCGCCAGAGACGCGGCCCTACCGGAAAATGCTTCGCAGGCTGGCGCGGCGGCGCCACGTGGTCGCAGGTGTCGCCGAGGCTGACGGCCGCCGGAAAGCCCGCAGCCCCACGGGCTGTGGGGCCACGCGAGCGGCTGCCAAAGAGCTTTCCAACGAGGCACGGCTTTCCCTCCTGGCTCTTCGGGCGTGGGAGCTGTCGCCAGAGACGCGTCCCTACCGGAAAATGCTTCGCAGGCTGGGCGGCGGCGCCACGTGGGCGCCGGTGGCGCCGAGGCTGACGGCCGCCGGAAAGCCCGCAGCCCCACGGGCTGTGGGGCCACGCGAGCGGCTGCCAAAGAGCTTTCGAACGAGGCACGGCTTTCCCTCCTGGCTCTTCGGGTGGGGGAGCTGTCACCAGAGACGCGGCCCTACCGGAAAATGCTTCGCAGGCTGGCGCGGCGGCGCCACGTGGTCGCAGGTGTCGCCGACGCTGATGGCCGCCGGAAAGCCCGCAGCCCCACGGGCTATGGGGCCACGCGAGCGGCTGCCAAAGAGCTTTCCAACGAGGCACGGCTTTCCCTCCTGGCTCTTCGGGCGTGGGAGCTGTCGCCAGAGCCGCGGTCCTACCGGAAAATGCTTCGCAGGCTGGCGCGGCGGCGCCACGTGGGCACTGGTGTCGCCGAGGCTGACGGCCGCCGAAAAGCCCGCAGCCCCACGGGCTGTGGGGCCACGCGAGCGGCTGCCAAAGAGCTTTCCAACGAGGCACGGCTTTCCCTCCTGGCTCTTCGGGCGTGGGAGCTGTCGCCAGAGACGCGGCCCTACCGGAAAATGCTTCTCAGGCTGGCGCGGCGGCGCCACGTGG
>NW_026529969.1:0-22857 GCF_028500815.1 Rissa tridactyla
GGTGTCCCCGTGTCCTGCAGACGGCCCGGCCGAGGTGTCACTGGTCCGTACTGGTGTCACTGGTCTGTACTGGTGTCACTGGTCCGTACTGGTCCGTACTGGTCCGTACTGGTGTCCCGCAGACGGCCTGGCCGAGGTGTCACTGGTCCGTACTGGTCTGTACTGGTCCGTACTGGTGTCACTGGTCCGTACTGGTCCGTACTGGTCCGTACTGGTGTCCCGCAGACGGCCTGGCCGAGGTGTCACTGGTCCGTACTGGTCCGTACTGGTCCGTACTGGTCCGTTACTGGTGTCACTGGTCCGTACTGGTCCGTACTGGTCCGTACTGGTGTCCCGCAGACGGCCCGCCCGAGGTGTCACTGGTCCGTACTGGTGTCACTGGTCCGTACTGGTCCGTACTGGTCCGTACTGGTGTCCCTGGTGTCCCGCAGACGGCCCTGCCGAGGTGTCACTGGTCTGTACTGGTGTCACTGGTCCGTACTGGTCCGTACTGGTCCGTACTGGTGTCCCTGGTGTCCCGCAGACGGCCCTGCCGAGGTGTCACTGGTGTCACTGGTCCGTACTGGTCCGTACTGGTGTCACTGGTGTCCCGCAGACGGCCCGGCCGAGGTGTCACTGGTCCGTACTGGTGTCACTGGTCCGTACTGGTCCGTACTGGTCCGTACTGGTCCGTACTGGTGTCCCGCAGACGGCCCTGCCGAGGTGTCACTGGTCCGTACTGGTCCGTACTGGTCCGTACTGGTGTCCCTGGTGTCCCGCAGACGGCCCTGCCGAGGTGTCACTGGTCTGTACTGGTGTCACTGGTCCGTACTGGTGTCACTGGTCCGTACTGGTCCGTACTGGTCCGTACTGGTGTCACTGGTCTGTACTGGTCCGTACTGGTCCGTACTGGTCCGTACTGGTGTCACTGGTCCGTACTGGTCCGTACTGGTCCGTACTGGTCTGTACTGGTGTCACTGGTCCGTACTGGTCCGTACTGGTCCGTACTGGTGTCCCGCAGACGGCCCTGCCGAGGTGTCACTGGTCCGTACTGGTCCGTACTGGTCCGTACTGGTCCGTACTGGTGTCACTGGTCCGTACTGGTCCGTACTGGTCCGTACTGGTGTCCCGCAGACGGCCCTGCCGAGGTGTCACTGGTCCGTACTGGTCCGTACTGGTCCGTACTGGTCCGTACTGGTGTCACTGGTCTGTACTGGTCCGTACTGGTCCGTACTGGTCCGTGCTGGTGTCCCGCAGACGGCCCGGCCGAGGTGTCACTGGTCCGTACTGGTCCGTACTGGTCCGTACTGGTGTCACTGGTCCGTACTGGTCCGTACTGGTCCGTACTGGTCCGTACTGGTCCGTACTGGTGTCCCGCAGACGGCCCTGCCGAGGTGTCACTGGTCCGTACTGGTCCGTACTGGTCCGTACTGGTCCGTACTGGTGTCACTGGTCTGTACTGGTCCGTACTGGTCCGTACTGGTCCGTGCTGGTGTCCCGCAGACGGCCCGGCCGAGGTGTCACTGGTCCGTACTGGTCCGTACTGGTCCGTACTGGTGTCACTGGTCCGTACTGGTCCGTACTGGTCCGTACTGGTCCGTACTGGTGTCCCGCAGACGGCCCTGCCGAGGTGTCACTGGTCCGTACTGGTCCGTACTGGTCCGTACTGGTCCGTACTGGTGTCACTGGTCTGTACTGGTCCGTACTGGTCCGTACTGGTCCGTGCTGGTGTCCCGCAGACGGCCCGGCCGAGGTGTCACTGGTCCGTACTGGTCCGTACTGGTCCGTACTGGTGTCACTGGTCCGTACTGGTCCGTACTGGTCCGTACTGGTCCGTACTGGTCCGTACTGGTGTCCCGCAGACGGCCCTGCCGAGGTGCGGATCGCGGGCGGGGGGGCGGTGCCCGAGAACGCCTCGTTGTCGCTGAGCTGCAGCAGCGGCCCCAGCAACCCCCCGGCGCGGCTGCGCTGGTGGCTGGGGGGCAGGGAGCTGCGGGCCCCCGACGGCGCCCGCACCCAGGTCCGCGGGGGGGCACCCGGGGGGGGTCATGGGGGGGGGGGTCCCTTGGGTGGGGGGGGTTCCATGGGTTGGGGGGGGGTGGGGGGTTGGGGGAGGGGGGTCATGGGGGGGGGTCCCTTGGGTGGGGGGGGGTGGGGGGGCTTGGGGGAGGGGGCTCCGGTGGGGGGGGTGGGGGGGCTTGGGGGAGGGGGTTCCGGTGGGGGAGGGGGGGGTCCGATGGGGGGGGGGATTCCATGGGGGGGGGTTCCATGGGGGGGTTCCACGGAGGGGGGGTCCCTTGGGTGGGGGGGCTTGGGGGAGGAGGGGTCCAATGGCGGGGGGGGGGTCCCTTGGGTGGGGGGGGGTGGGGGGGCTTGGGGGAGGGGGCTCCGGTGGGGGGGGGTGGGGGGGCTTGGGGGAGGGGGGGTCCGATGGGGGGGGATTCCATGGGGGGGAGTTCCATGGGGGGGTTCCACGGAGGGGGGGTCCCTTGGGTGGGGGGGCTTGGGGGAGGAGGGGTCCAATGGCGGGGGGGGGTCGCTTGGGGGGGATCATGTTGGGGGGGAGTCCCTTGGGTGGGGGGGGTTCCATGGGGGGGGTCCCATGGAGGGGGGGGTTCCATGGGGGGGGTTCCATGGAGGGGGGGTCCCTTGGGTGGGGGGGGTCATGGGTGAGAGGGGGCGGGGGGTCGGGGGAGGGGGGTCCGATGGGGGGGGTTCGCTTGGGGGGGGTCATGGGGGGGGTCCCTTGGGTGGGGGGGTTCCATGGGTTGGGGGGGGGTGGGGGGTTGGGGGAGGGGGGTCATGGAGGGGGGGTCCCTTGGGTGGGGGGCGGTGGGGGGGCTTGGGGGAGGGGGCTCCGGTGGGGGGGGGTGGGAGGCTTGGGGGGGGGGGGGTCCGATGGGGGGGGGGGGATTCCATGGGGGGGATTCCATGGGGGGGTTCCACGGAGGGGGGGGTCCCTTGGGTGGGGGGGGCTTGGGGGAGGAGGGGTCCAATGGCGGGGGGGGGTCGCTTGGGGGGGGTCCCTTGGGTGGGGGGTTCCATGGGTTGGGGGGGGTGGGGGGTTGGGGGAGGGGGGGGGTCCGATGGGGGGGGGGGCCCGCTTGGGGGGGATCATGTGGGGGGGAGTCCCTTGGGGGGGGGATTCCATGGGGGGGGTTCGCGTGGGGGGGGTCATGGGGGGGGTCCCTTGGGTGGGGGGTTCCATGGGTTGGGGGGGGGGTGGGGGGTTGGGGGAGGGGGGTCATGGAGGGGGGGTCCCTTGGGTGGGGGGGGTGGGGGGCTTGGGGGAGGGGGGGGTCCGATGGGGGGGGGATTCCATGGGGGGGAGTTCCATGGGGGGGTTCCACGGAGGGGGGGGTCCCTTGGGTGGGGGGGCTTGGGGGAGGAGGGGTCCAATGGCGGGGGGGGGTCGCTTGGGGGGGATCATGTTGGGGGGGAGTCCCTTGGGTGGGGGGGGGGGGTTCCATGGGGGGGGTTCCACGGAGGGGGGGGTCCCTTGGGTGGGAGGGGGCGGGGGGATGGGGGAGGGGGGGTCCGGTGGGGGGGGGTCGCTTGGGTGGGGGGGTTCCATGGGGAGGGGTCCCTTGGAGGGGGGTCATGGGGGGGGGGGAATCCGATGGGGGGTGGGGGGTTGGGGGGTCTGATGGTGGGGGGTCCCTTGGAGGGGGGTCACGGGGGGGGGGCGAGCCATGGGGGGGGGGGGGTGTCTCCCTTTGGTGGGGGGGGGTCCCATGGGTGGGGGGGGTCCCTTGGGTTGGGGGGGGGTTCCATGGAGGGAGGGGGGAGGTGTCCCATGGGGGGGGGGTGTCCCATGGTTGGGTGGGGGCCATGGGTGGGGGCGGTGTCCCCTGGTGGGAGGGGTCCCATGGGGGGGGTCCATGGGGGGGGGGGGGGTCCCCTTGGGTGGGGGGTTTGGGGGGGGTTGGGGGGGGGGGTATGTCCCGGGGGGGGGCGCCCATGGGTGGGGGGGTGTCCCCTGGTGGGGGGGGTCCCTTGGGTGGGGGGGGGTATGTCCCCGGGGGGAGGTGGGGGGGGTGGGGGGCGGTGACCGGAAGTGACGCCGCAGGCGGAGGGGCGGGGCACGGTGACGGTGTCCAACGTCACGCTGACGGGGCGGCGCGAGGACCACGGGCGGGCCCTGGTGTGCGAGGCCGCCACCCCCGGGCTGGGCGCGCGCAGCGCCAGCGTCATCCTCAGCGTCAGCCGTGAGGGCACTGGGGGGCACTGGGAGGCACTGGGAGGGACTGGGAGGGGATGGAAGGGACTGGGAGGGACTGGGAGGAGAATGGGAGGGAATGGAAGGGACTGGGAGGGGATGGAAGGGACTGGGATGGACTGGGAGGGGACTGGGAGGAAAATGGGAGGGACTGGGATGGACTGGGAGAGACTGGGAGGGACTGGGAGGAGAATGGGAGGGGCTGGGAGGGACTGGGAGGAAAATGGGAGGGAATGGAAGGGACTGGGAGGGGACTGTGACAGACTGGGAGGGGACTGGGAGGGACTGGGAGGAGAATGGGAGGGGACTGGGAGGGACTGGGAGGGACTGGGAGGAGAATGGGAGGGGACTGGGAGGGAATGGAAGGGACTGGGAGGGGACTCGGACAGACTGGGAGGGGACTGGGAGGAGAATGGGAGGGGACTGGGATAGACTGGGAGGGGGCTGGGAGGGACTGGGAGGGAATGGAAGGGACTGGGAGGGGAATGGAAGGGACTGGGAGGGGACTGGGAGGGGCTGGGAGGGACTGGGAGGAAAATGGGAGGGACTGGGAGAGACTGGGAAGGGACTGGGATAGTCTGTGAGGGACTGGGAGGGGACCGGGAGGGGATGGAGGGGCACTGGGAGGGGACTGGGAGGGGCTGGGAGGGACTGGGAGGGACTGGGAGGAAAATGGGAGGGACTGGGAGGGCACTGGGAGAGACTGGGAGAGACTGGGAAGGGACTGGGATAGTCTGTGAGGGACTGGGAGGGGACTGGGAGGGAATGGAAGGGACTGGGAGGGACTGGGAGGGGCTGGGACAGACTGGGAGGGGCTGGGAGGGATTGGGAGGGCACTGGGAGGAGAATGGGAGAGAATGGAAGGGACTGGGAGGGACTGGGATGGACTGGGAGGGGACTGGGAGGGACTGGGAGGAAAATGGGAGGGACTGGGATGGACTGGGAGGGACTGGGAAGGGACTGGGATAGTCTGGGAGGGACTGGGAGGGGACCGGGAGGGGATGGAGGGGCACTGGGAGGGGACTGGGAGGGACTGGGAGGGGCTGGGAGGTGACTGGGAGGGGCTGGGCCGGACTGGGAGGGACTGGGAGGAGAATGGGACGGACTGGGAGGGACTGGGACGGACTGGGAGGGACTGGGATAGAGTGGGAGGGGACTGGGAGGGACTGGGAGGGGCTGGGATAGACTGGGAGGGCACTGGGAGGGACTGGGATACACTGGGAGGGTCACTGGGAGGGGCTGGGAGGGCACTGGGAGGGACTGGGAGGGGACTGGGAGGCACTGGGAGGGGACTGGGATAGACTGGGTGGGGCACTGGGAGGGGCTAGGATAGACTGGCAGGGGACTGGATGGGACTGGGAGGGGACCGGGAGGGGATGGGGGGCCACTGGGAGGGGACTGGGAGGGACTGGGAGCACTGGGACGTGGCACTGGGGGCACTGGGATGCTGCACTGGGAGGGACTGGGAGCACTGGGATGTGGCACTGGGAGCACTGGGATGTACTGGGATGTACTGGGAGCACTGGGATGTGGCACTGGGAGCACTGGGATGTACTGGGATGTACTGGGATGCACTGGGAGCCCTGGGACGCTGCACTGTCCCTCTCCCAGGGGGCGTGTCCTGGGCCGGGAGGGGGCGTGTCCTGCCTTTAGCCCCGCCCCTGACCACGCCCCCTCCTCCCGCAGACCCCCCCCAGGCGCTCTGGCTGGAGGCCCCGCCCCCCAACGCCACCTTCCGCGTGGGGGCGCGCGTGCGCCTGGGCTGCCACGCGCGGGGGGGGCACCCGCCCCCCCGCCTCCTCTGGAGCAAGGTAACACCCCCCCCCGGGGGACCCAGGGACTGGGATGTACTGGGAGGGACTGGGGGGCACTGGGAGGGACTGGGATATAGTGGGAGGGACTGGGATGGGACTGGGAGGGACTGGGAGGGAACTGGGCTATACTGGGAGGGACTGGGAGGGTACTGGGGTATACTGGGAGGGACTGGGAGGGACTGGGATGCGACTGGGGGGCACTGGGAGGGAACTGGGCTATACTGGGAGGGACTGGGATGGGACTGGGAGGGACTGGGATATACTGGGAGGGACTGGGAGGGACTGGGATGGGACTGGGGGGCACTGGGAGGGAACTGGGCTATACTGGGAGGGACTGGGAGGGTACTGGGATATACTGGGAGGGACTGGGAGGGACTGGGATGCGACTGGGGGGCACTGGGAGGGAACTGGGCTATACTGGGAGGGACTGGGATGGGACTGGGAGGGACTGGGATATACTGGGAGGGACTGGGCTATACTGGGAGGGGACTGGGAGGCTACTGGTGTGTACTGGGCTATACTGGGAGGGACTGGGCTATACTGGGAGGGGACTGGGAGGGGACTGGGCTGTACTGGTGTGTACTGGGCTATACTGGGAGGGACTGGGCTATACTGGGAGGGGACTAGGAGGGGACTGGGCTGTACTGGTGTGTACTGGGCTATACTGGGAGGGACTGGGCTATACTGGGAGGGGACTAGGAGGGGACTGGGCTGTACTGGTGTGTACTGGGCTATACTGGTGTGTACTGGGCTGTACTGGGAGGGACTGGGCTGTACTGGTGTGTACTGGGCTGTACTGGGAGGGACTGGGCTGTACTGGTGTGTACTGGGCTGTACTGGGCTGTACTGGTGCCCCCCAGGACGGGCGGCCGCTGAAGGAGGGGCCGCAGACGTCGGGGGGGTCGGTGGTGACCCGGGAGCTGCTGGTGACGGTGGCCCCCAGTGACAACGGGGCCACCTACCGCTGCGAGGCCAGCGGGGACCCCCCCCCTCAGCGCCCACACCCGCCTGCGCGTCCTCTGTGAGCCACGGGCCACCGCGGGGGGGGGGGGGGGGGGGGGGGCGCGGGGGGCCGTGGGTGACGGTGGCCACGGGGTTGTCTTGGGTGGCCACGGGTTGGCCTTGGGTGATGGTGGCCATGGGGTGGCCACGGGATGACCATGGGGTGGCCTTGGGTGATGGTGGCCACAGGGTGGTCTTGGGTGGCCACGGGGTGGCCTTGGGTGGCCTTGGGTTATGGTGGCCTTGGGTGGCCTTGGGTGATGGTGGCCACAGGGTGGTCTTGGGTGGCCACGGGGTGGCCTTGGGTGATGGTGGCCATGGGGTGGTCTTGGGTGGCCATCAGGTGGCCATGGGGAGATGGTGACCATGGGGTGGCCTTGGGTGATGGTGGCCACAGGGTGGTCTTGGGTGGCCACAGGGTGGCCTTGGGTGATGGTGGCCACAGGGTGGTCTTGGGCGACAGTGGCCATGGGGTGGTCTTGGGTGGCCATGGGATGGCCTTGGGTGGCCTTGGGTGATGGTGGCCACGGGGTGGTCTTGGGTGGCCATGTGGTGGCCTTGGGTGGCCTTGGATGATGGTGGCCATGGGGTGGTCTTGGGTGGCCTTGGGTGGTGGTGGCCACAGGGTGGTCTTGGGTGGCCATGGGGTGGCCTTGGGTGGCCTTGGGTTATGGTGGCCTTGGGTGGTCTTGGGTGATGGTGGCCATGGGGTGGCCACGGGATGACCATGGGGTGGCCTTGGGTGATGGTGGCCACAGGGTGGTCTTGGGTGGCCACAGGGTGGCCTTGGGTGATGGTGGCCACAGGGTGGCCACAGGGTGGCTTTGGGTGATGGTGGCCACGGGGTGGTCTTGGGTGGCCACGGGGTGGCCTTGGGTGATGGTGGCCATGGGGAGATCTTGGGTGGCCACGGAGTGATGGTGGCCGTGGGGTGGCCGGGGGGAGATGGTGGCCTTGGGTGGCCACGGGGTGGCCTTGGGTGCCGGTGGCCCTGTGGTGGCCACGCCATCCCAGCCACCCCCACCCCCCCCCCCCACCCCGTGGTGACCCGTCTGTCCCCTCTGGGTGGCCCCAGTCCCCCCGCTGGCGGTGGCCATCACGGTGGCCCCCGGCGAGGTGCGACCCGGCCAAACCTTGCTCCTCACTTGCCTGGCCGGCAGCGCCCACCCCGCCCCCGCCCTGCGCTGGCACCGCCAAGGCCACCCGTGCGTCCCCTCCCCCCCGTCACCTCCCTGTCCCCTCCCTGTCCCCTCCCCCCACCCCCCCCGTCACCTCCCCCCCGGCCACAAATGGCCACAAATGGCCACAAATGGCCCCAATGGCCCCTCACATCCCAATGTCCCCCATGTCCTCCACGTCCCCAATGTCCCCAATGTCCCCAAATGTCCCCCCATGTCCCCCATGTCCCCAATGTCCCCCCATGTCCCCAATGTCCCCAAATGTCCCCAATGTCCCCCCTGTCCCCAATGTCCCCAATGTCCCCAAATGTCCCCCATGTCCCCCATGTCCCCCCCACATCCCAATGTCCCCCATGTCCCCAATGTCCCCAAATGTCCCCCCGTCCCCCATGTCCCCAATGTCCCCCATGTCCCCAAATGTCCCCAAATGTCCCCAATGTCCCCCCTGTCCCCAATGTCCCCAAATGTCCCCAATGTCCCCAATGGCCCCCAATGGCCCCAATGTCCCCAAATGTCCCCCCTGTCCCCCCTGTCCCCCATGTCCCCAAATGTCCCCAAATGTCCCCAAATGTCCCCAATGTCCCCCATGTCCCCAATGTCCCCAATGTCCCTAAATGTCCCCAAATGTCCCCAAATGTCCCCCCTGTCCCCAATGTCCCCAATGTCCCCAAATGTCCCCAAATGTCCCCAATGTCCCCCCGTCCCCCCCACATCCCAATGTCCCCCATGTCCCCAATGTCCCCAAATGTCCCCAATGTCCCCCCTGTCCCCAATGTCCCCAATGTCCCCAAATGTCCCCAAATGTCCCCAATGTCCCCCCTGTCCCCAATGTCCCCAAATGTCCCCAATGTCCCCAATGGCCCCCAATGGCCCCAATGTCCCCAAATGTCCCCCCTGTCCCCCCTGTCCCCCATGTCCCCAAATGTCCCCAAATGTCCCCCATGTCCCCCATGTCCCCAATGTCCCCAATGTCCCCAATGTCCCTAAATGTCCCCAAATGTCCCCCCTGTCCCCAATGTCCCCAATGTCCCCCATGTCCCCAAATGTCCCCAAATGTCCCCAATGTCCCCCCATCCCCCCCACATCCCAATGTCCCCCATGTCCCCAAATGTCCCCAATGTCTCCCCTGTCCCCAATGTCCCCAAATGTCCCCAAATGTCCCCAATGTCCCCCCTGTCCCCAATGTCCCCAAATGTCCCCAATGTCCCCCCGTCCCCCCCACATCCCAATGTCCCCCATGTCCCCAATGTCCCCCATGTCCCCCCACATCCCAATGTCCCCGTGTCCCCCCTGTCCCCAAATGTCCCTGATGTCCCCCATATCCCAATGTCCCCAACATCCCCCCATGTCCCCTATGTCCCCATGTCCCCAATGTCCCCCCACATCCCAATGTCCCCCATGTCCCCAATGTCCCCCCGTATCTCAACGTCCCCCCGTCCCCCATGTCCCCAACATTCCCCGTCCCCCCTGTCCCCAAATGTCCCCCCACATCCCAACGTCCCCCCTGTCCCCAACGTCCCCATGACCCCGCGGTGTCCCCGTGTCCCCAATGTCCCCGTGTCCCCAATGTCCCCAACGTCCCCCCATCCCCGTGACCCCAGTGTCCCCCCTGTCCCCCCCTGTCCCTGTGTCCCCAATGTCCCCCCTGTCCCCGTGTCCCCAATGTCCCCATGACCCCACGGTGTCCCCATGTCCCCAATGTCCCCGTGTCCCCAATGTCCCCCCTGTGCCCCCCATCCCCATGTCCCCAATGTCCCCGTGTCCCCAACGTCCCCCCTGTCCCCAATGTCCCCGCGGTGTCCCCATGTCCCCAATGTCCCCGTGTCCCCAACGTCCCCCCCCATCCCCGTGACCCTGCGGTGTCCCCATGTCCCCAATGTCCCCGTGTCCCCAACGTCCCCCCTGTCCCCAATGTCCCCGCGGTGTCCCCGTGACCCCAATGTCCCCCCTGTCCCCAACATCCTCCCTGTCCCCCCCCCGTCCCTGTGTCCCCAACGTCCCCCCTGTCCCCCCCGTCCCCGTGACCCCGCGGTGTCCCCGTGTCCCCAACGTCCCCCCTGTCCCCCCCCCCGTCCCCGTGTCCCCCCCGTCCCCGTGACCCCGCGGTGTCCCCGTGTCCCCAGGCTGGAGGGGGAGTCGTTGCCGCTGGCCCCGGGGGCCTTCGGGGGGGTGACGGCCGGCTCCCGCCTGCGGCTACTGGTGGCCGTGGGGGACCAGGGCCAGCGCGTCACCTGCCAGGCCACCAGCCCCGCCCTGGGGGTGACCGTCAGCGCCGCCCACGTCCTGCTCGTGCGCCGTGAGTCCCCACTGGGAGCACTGGGACGGACTGGGAGGGACTGGGAGGGCACTGGGAGGGCACTGGGAGGGACTGGGAGGGACTGGGACGTACTGGGAGGGCACTGGGAGGGACTGGGAGGGGACTGGGAGGGACTGGGACGTACTGGGAGGGCACTGGGAGGGACTGGGAGGGGACTGGGAGGGACTGGGAGGGCACTGGGACATACTGGGAGGGGACTGGGATAGACTGGGATGGGACTGGGAGGGACTGGGAGGTGACTGGGAGGGACTGGGACGTACTGGGAGGGCACTGGGAGGGACTGGGAGGGCACTGGGACATACTGGGAGGGGACTGGGATGGACTGGGAGGGGACTGGGAGGGACTGGGAGGGGACTGGGAGGGACTGGGACGTACTGGGAGGGGACTGGGAGGGACTGGGAGGGCACTGGGACAGACTGGGAGGGGACTGGGAGGGACTGGGAGGGCACTGGGACATACTGGGGGGGGACTGGGAGGGGACTGGGAGGGACTGGGGCATACTGGGAGGGCAGTGGGAGGGACTGGGAGGGCACTGGGACATACTGGGAGGGGACTGGGATAGACTGGGAGGGGACTGGGAGGGACTGGGAGGCAGTTGGGAGGGACTGGGACATACTGGGAGGCACTTGGGAGGGACTGGGATATACTGGGAGGGCACTGGGATGGTCTGGGAGGGGACTGGGAGGGACTGGTACATACTGGGAGGGCACTGGGACGGACTGGAAGGGGACTGGGAGGGACTGGGACATACTGGGAGGGCACTGGGAGGGACTGGGAGGCGGTTGGGAGGGACTGGTACATACTGGGAGGGCACTGGGATATACTGGGAGGGGACTGGGAAGCAGTTGGGAGGGACTGGGACATACTGGGAGGGACTGGGAGGCGGTTGGGAGGGACTGGGATGTACTGGGAGGGGACTGGGAGGGACTGGGACATATTGGGAGGGACTGGGCGGGACTGGGAGGGACTGGGACATATTGGGAGGGACTGGGATGGATTGGGAAGGGACTGGGAGGGACTGGGATGGCACTGGAAGGGCACTGGGGGTTACTGGGGGATACTGGGATGCCACCGGGGGTTACTGGGAGGGACTGGGAGGGCTCTGCGGGGTTACTGGGGGCTACCGGGATGCCGGTGGGGGTTACTGGGAGGGACTGGGAGGGGCCGGGGGGGTTTACTGGGAGCGCTCCCCCCTCCCCAGACCCCCCCCAGTTCGGGGTGGGGCCGGGGACGCTGGTGGTGGCCCGGGAGCACGAGGGGACCCAGTTGCCCCTGGCCGTGGTGGCCCATCCCCCCGTGGAGAGCTGCGTCTGGAGCCTGCGCGGCCGCCCCCTCCGCCCCGGTCAGCACTGGGAGGCACTGGGAGGGGGGGCTGGGGGCACTGGGAGGCACTGGGAGGCACTGGGAGGGGAGCGGGGGGCACTGGGAGGCACTGGGAAGGGCTGGGAGGCACTGGGAGGGGAGCGGGGGGCACTGGGAGGCACTGGGATGTACTGGGAGGGGGGACTGGGGGCACTGGGAGGCACTGGGAGGCACTGGGATGTACTGGGATGTACTGGGAGGCACTGGGAGGCGATCTGGGGACACTAGGGGGGCACTGGGAGGCACTGGGAGGCACTGGGAGGGGGGGCTGGGGGCACTGGGAGGCACTGGGAGGCACTGGGAGGCACTGGGAGGGGAGCGGGGGGCAGTGGGAGGCACTGGGATGTACTGGGAGGGGGGGCTGGGGGCACTGGGATGTACTGGGAGGCACTGGGAGGCAATCTGGGGACACTAGGGGGGCACTGGGAGGCACTGGGAGGCACTGGGAGGGGGGCGGAGGGCACTGGGAGGCACTGGGAAGGACTGGGAGGTGGGGCTGGGAGTACTGGGAGGCACTGAGATTTACTGGGAGGCACTGGGAGGGGAGCGGGGGGCACTGGGAGGCACTGGGATGTGCTGGGAGGGGGGGCTGGGAGTACTGGGAGGCACTGGGAGGGGAGCGGGGGGCACTGGGAGGCACTGGGATGTACTGGGAGGCACTGGGAGGCGATCTGGGGGCACTAGGGGGGCACTGGGAGGCACTGGGAGGGGAGCGGGGGGTACTGGGAGGCACTGGGATGTACTGGGAGGCACTGGGAGGGGGCGAGGGGGTTACTGGGAGCACTGGGAGTCCCCCCCCCAGCCGACTCGGGGGGGGGTCCCTGACCTTGACCCTTGACCTTTGACCTTTGACCCCGGCAGAGGGGTCCCCCCGCCACCAGCTGGGGGAGGGGATGTCCCTGGCCATCGCCAACGTCACCCGGGGGGACGCCGGCACCTACGGGGTGGAGTGTCACAACGCCGAGGGCACGGCCAGCACCCGCCTGCGCCTCCGCGTCCACTGTGCGACCCACGGCGACCCACACATCCCGCCCCATAGCGCCCCATAGCGCCCCATGGCACCCCATGGCACCCTATAGCGCCCTATGGGGGGGGGGGTGTCACAACGCCCAGGGCACGGCCAGCACCCGCCTGCACCTCCGCGTCCACTGGGCGACCCATAGATCCCGCCCCATAGCGCCCCATGGCACCCTATGGCACCCCATAGCACCCCATAGCACCTATAGTACCCCCTAGCACCCCATAGCACCTATAGCACCCTATAGCACCCATAGCACCCCATAGCACTTATAGCACCCCATAGCACCCCATAGCACCTATGGCACCCTATAGCACCTATGGCACTCATAGCACCCCATAGCACCTATAGCACCCCATAGCACCCCATAGCACCCTATAGCAACCCCCAGCACCCATAGCACCCCCCAGCACCCATAGCACCTCTAGCACCCTATAGCACCCCATAGCACCTCACAGCACCCATAGTACCCCATAGCACCCTATAGCACCCCATAGCACCCCATAGCACCTCATAGCACCCTATAGCACCCCATAGCACCTATGGCACCCATAGCACCCCATAGCACCTATAGCACCCCATAGCACCCCATAGCACCCCATAGCACCTCATAGCACCCTATAGCACCCCATAGCACCCATAGTACCCCATAGCACCCTATAGCACCCCATAGCACCTATGGCACCCATAGTACCCCATAGCACCCTATAGCACCTCTAGCACCCCATAGCCCCCCCCAGCACCCATAGCACCCCATAGCACCTATAGTACCCCATAGCACCCCATAGCACCCCCCAGCACCCATAGCACCCCATAGCACCTATAGCACCCATAGTACCCCATAGCACCCCATAGCACCCATAGCACCCCATAGCACCCCATAGCACCCATAGCACCCATAGCACCCCATAGCACCTATAGCACCCATAGTACCCCATAGCACCCCATAGCACCCATAGAACCTCTAGCACCCTATAGCACCCCATAGCACCTATGGCACCCCATAGCACCCCCCAGCACCCATAGCACCTCTAGCACCCCATAGCACCCATAGCACCCCCTAGGACCCATAGCACCCCATAGCACCTATAGTACCCCATAGCACCCCATAGCACCTCATAGCTCCTATAGCACCCCATAGCACCCCCCAGCACCCATAGCACCCCATAGCACCTCTAGCACCCCATAGCACCGCATAGCACCTATAGTACCCCATAGCACCCCATAGCACCTATAGTACCCCATAGCACCCTATAGCACCCATAGCACCCCATAGCACCTATAGTACCCCATAGCACCCTATAGCACCTCTAGCACCCCATAGCACCCATAGCACTCATAGCACCCCATAGCACCTATAGTACCCATAGCACCTCATAGCACCCATAGCACTCATAGCACCCCATAGCACCTATAGTACCCATAGCACCTCATAGCACCCATAGCACCCATAGCACCCCATAGCACCTATAGTACCCATAGCACCTCATAGCACCCATAGCACCCATAGCACCCATAGCACCTCTAGCCCCCCAGCGCCCCCCAGCCTCGCCCCTGCCCCCCCAGACCCCCCGGCCATCGTGAGGGCGCGGGACCCCGTGGTGGTGGCGGAGGGCGACAGCGCGGAGCTGGTGTGTGAGGCCCGGGGCAGCCCCCTGCCCCCCGGCTGCCTGCGCTGGGGCCGCCTGGTGAGGGGACACGGGGACACGGGGACACGGGGACACGGGGGGCACGGGGGGGGACACGGGGGATGTTGGGGACATGGGGGACATCGGGGACAGGGGGGAACAGGGGGACATGGGAGGGACACAGGGACGTTGGGGGACACGGGGACATTTGGGGACATGGGGGACATCGGGGACACGGGGGGACGGGGGGACATGGGGACACTGGGGGGGACACGGGGACACGGGGGATGCTGGGGACATGGCAACGTTGGGGACACGGGGGGACATGGGGGGACATGGGGACGTTGGGGACATTTGGGGACATTGGGGACGTGGCGGACATTGGGGACGTTGGGGGACACGGGGGGTCATGGGGGACATGGGGGTCATGGGGGACACAGGGACATGGGGGGACATGGGGACACTGGGGGGGACACAGGGACACAGGGGACACGGGGGATGTTGGGGACATGGGGGACATTGGGGTCATGGGGGACATGGGGGTCATGGGGGGCACAGGGACATGGGGGGACAGGGGGACATGGGAGGGACACAGGGACGTTGGGGACGTTGGGGGACACGGGGACACTGGGGACACGGGGGGACACGGGGGACATTGGGGTCATGGGGGACATGGGGGGGACACTGGGGGACACAGGGACACGGGGGGGACATGGGGGACATTGGGGTCATGGGGGACACAGGGGACATGTGGGGACATTGGGGACATGGGGGACATTGGGGACATGAGGGACATGGGAGACATTGGGGGGGACATGGGGGACACCAGGGACGTTGGGGACATTGGGGGACACCAGGACAGGAGGGACACAGGGACATGGGGGTCATGGGGGGACACTGGGGACATGTGGGACATTGGGGACGTTGGGGGACACAGGGACATGGAGGACATGGGGGGACATTGGGGACTTGGGGGGACACTGGGGACATGGGGGACATTTGGGGACATGGGGGACATGGGAGGGACACTGGGGACACAGGGGACACGGGGACACTGGGGACATGAGGGGACACCAGGACATTGGGGACGTTGGGGGACACGAGGGACGTTGGGGACATGGGGGGACACAGGGACGTGGGGGACATTGGGGACGTTGGGGACATGAGGGTCATGGGGGACATTGGGGACCTAGGGGACATTTGGGGACATGGGGGGACATTGGGGACATGGGGGGACACCAGGGACGTTGGGGACATGGGGGACATTGGGGACATTGGGGACATGGGGGATGTGGGGGACACTGGGGATATGGGGGACACGGGGGGACATGAGGGTCATGGGGGACATTGGGGACATTTGGGGACATGGGGGGACATTGGGGACATGGGGGGACACGGGGGATGCTGGGGACATGGCAACGTGGGGGACGTTGGGGACATTGGGGACACGGGGGGACATGGGGGGACATGGGGACGTTGGGGACATTTGGGGACGTTGGGGACGTGGAGGACATTGGGGACATGGGGGTCATGGGGGACATGGGGGGACGTTGGGGACATTGGGGACAGGGGGGTCATGGGGGACGTTGGGGACATTGGGGACGTTGGGGGACCCAGGGGGATATGGGGGTCATGGGGGGACATGGGGACATTGGGGACATTGGGGACAGGGGGGTCATGGGGGACGTTGGGGGACACGGGGGGTCATGGGGGACATTGGGGACGTTGGGGACAGGGGGGTCATGGGGGACACGGGGGGACGTTGGGGCCATTGGGGGACACCAGGACATGGGGGGGGGACACGGGGGTCATGGAGGGGGGGGGGGGGGGGGGGGGCCATGGGGGGGGGCCGCGGTGTGACCCGGCGGGTGGGGGGGTGTGTGTGGGGTGTCCCCCCCCCCCGCTGTCCCCGCAGGCGGAGGAGGGGGCGGAGGCCGAGGAGCTGCCCCCCGAGCTGCGCCCCGAGGGGGGGCTCCCCGTGGGGCGGCTGCGGGTGCTGGGGGGGGCCCGGCGGGAGCTGGGGGGAACCTACGAGTGTCGGGTGGACACGGGGGTGCCCCCCCCCGCCCGCGCCATCGTCCGCCTCGTCGTCCGCTGTGCGTGTCAGCCGGGGGGGGGCACCCAATGGGGGGGGCACCCAATGGGGGACATGGGATGGGGGGACACTCAAGGGAGGGGGACACCCAAAGGGGGGGGGGGCACCCAATGGGTGACATCGATGGGGGGGGGCACCCAAGGGGGGGGCACCCAATGGGGGACATCTAAGGAGGGGGGGGCACCCAAGGGGGGGTGGCACCCAATGGGGCCATCGATGGGGGGGGGACACCCAAGGGGGGGGGCACCCAATGGGTGACATCCAAGGAGGGGGGGGGCACCCAATGGGGGACATCGGGCGGGGAGCACCCAATGGGTGACATCGATGGGGGGGGGGGGCACCCAATGGGGGGGGACACCCAAGGGGGGGGGGCACCCAATGGGGGACATCGATGGGGGGGGACACCCAAGGCGGGGGTCACCCAATGGGTGACATCCAAGGAGGGGGGGGGCATCCAATGGGGGGTGGCACCCAATGGGGCCATCGATGGGGGGGGACACCCAAGGGGGGGGGGGCACCCAATGGGTGACATCCAAGGAGGGGGGGGACACCCAATGGGGGACATCGATGGGGGGGGCACCCAAGGGGGGGGCACCCGAGAGGGGCCACCCCAGAGTGGGGGATGACAACCTTGTTGGGGGGGGGGGGGGGGGGGAGCATTGGGCCAATCGCAGCCCTGACCCCCCGCCCCACCCCCTCCCCCCCCCCCCCCAAGATGGCCCCGAGCTGGAGGCGGAGCCGGAGGCGGAGCCGGTGCCGGTGCTGGTCCCTGATAGGGCGGACGCGGCGCAGCTGCGGTGCCGCGCCCGGGGGGGTGCCGGGGGTGCGGCTGCACTGGGAGCGTCAGGGCCAGCCCCTGCCCCCCGACAAGGCCAGGTAACCCCCACTGGGCCCAACTGGGAGCAACTGGGAGCAACTGGGGGTCAACCAAACCCAACTGGGACCAATCGGGGGCCAACCAAACCCAACTGGGACCAACTGGGGTCAACCAGACCCAACTGGGACCAACCGGGGGTCAACCAGACCCAACTGGGACCAACTGGGGGTCAACCAGACCCAACTGGGACCAATCGGGGGTCAACCAAACCCAACTGGGAGCAACCAGGGGTCAACCAAACCCAACTGGGACCAACTGGGGGTCAACCAAACCCAACTGGGACCAACCGGGGGTCAACCAAACCCAACTGGGACCAACTGGGGTCAACCAGACCCAACTGGGACCAACCAGGGGTCAACCAAACCCAACTGGGACCAACTGGGGTCAACCAGACCCAACTGGGGTCAACCAGACCCAACTGGGAGCCACTGGGGGTCAACCAAACCCAACCGGGCCCAACCAGGGGTCAACCAAACCCAACTGGGACCAACTGGAGGTCAACCAAACCCAACTGGGAGCAACTGGGGGTCAACCAGACCCAACTGGGACCAACCGGGGGTCAACCAAACCCAACTGGGACCAACTGGGGGTCAACCAGACCCAACTGGGCCCAACCAGGGGTCAACCAAACCCAACTGGGACCAACTGGGGTCAACCAGACCCAACTGGGACCAACCAGACCCAACTGGGACCAACCAGGGGTCAACCAAACCCAACTGGGACCAACTGGGGTCAACCAGACCCAACTGGGACCAACCAGACCCAACTGGGCCCAACCGGGGGTTAACCAAACCCAACTGGGACAAACTAGACCCAACTGGGCCCAACCAGGGCCAACCAAACCAGACCCAACTGGGCCAAACTGGGCCCAACCAGGGCCAACTGGGGTCAACCAGACCCAACTGGGCCCAACTGGGGTCAACCAGACCCAACTGGGACCAACTGGGGTCAACCAGACCCAACTGGGAGCAACCGGGGGTCAACCAAACCCAACTGGGGTCAACCAGACCCAACTGGGAGCAACCGGGGGTCAACCAAACCCAACTGGGGTCAACCAAACCCAACTGGGACCAACTGGGGGTCAACCAAACCCAACTGGGACCAACTGGGGTCAACCAAACCCAACTGGGACCAATTAGAGGTCAACCAAACCCAACTGGGAGCAACTGGGGGTCAACCAGACCCAACTGGGACCAGCCAGAGGTCAACCAAACCCAACTGGGCCCAACTGGGGTCAACCAGACCCAACTGGGAGCAACCGGGGGTCAACCAAACCCAACTGGGGTCAACCAAACCCAACTGGGACCAACTGGGGGTCAACCAGACCCAACTGGGCCCAACCAGGGGTCAACCAAACCCAACTGGGACCAACTGGGGTCAACCAGACCCAACTGGGACCAACCAGACCCAACTGGGACCAACTGGGGTCAACCAGACCCAACTGGGACCAACCAGACCCAACTGGGACCAACTGGGGTCAACCAGACCCAACTGGGAGCAACTGGGGGTCAACCAAACCCAACTGGGGTCAACCAGGCCCAACTGGGGTCAACCAGACCCAACTGGGCCCAACCGGGGGTCAACCAGACCCAACTGGGCCAAACTGGGCCCAACCAGGGCCAACTGGGGTCAACCAGACCCAACTGGGAGCAACTGGGGGTCAACCAAACCCAACTGGGCCCAACTGGGGTCAACCAGACCCAACTGGGGTCAACCAGACCCAACTGGGCCAAACTGGGACCAACCAGGGCCAACTGGGGTCAACCAGACCCCAGTGGGACCAACCAGACCCAACTGGGGTCAACTGGGCCCAACCAGGCCCAACCACACCAGACCCAACCAGACCCAACTGGGCCAAACTGGGCCCAACCAGACCCAACTGGGACAAACTAGACCCAACTGGGACAAACTGGGCCCAACCAAAACCAGGCCCAACTGGGCCAAACTGGGCCCAACCAGACCCCAACTGGGGTCAACTGGGCCCAACCAGACCCAACTGGGCCCCACCGGGGCCAACCCAACCCACCCCAACCGGACCCAACTGGGCCAAACTGGGCCCGACTGGAGCCAACTGGGGTCAACCGGACGGGTGCCGGTTCCCGCCCCGCCCCCCCCAGGTTCCAGGAGCACCAATGGCGCGAGGGGCCCTGGACCAGCAGCCTCCTCACCGTCCTCAACGTCACCCTGGACCGCACCCGCCTCCGCCACCAGTTCCACCACCTCAACTGGGACCAGTACCCCAACCCCCGGCCCCACCCGTACCGCAATTGGCGCCGGGATCCCGACGGGGACCAGGAGCGAAACCGCACCCTCGGCACCTTCGTCTGCGTCGCCCAGAACCCCCTGGGCACCGTCCGGCGCCGCCTCCGCCTCCAGCTGGCCGGTACCGGCACTGGGAGGCTACTGGGGGGCACTGGGAGGCTACTGGGGGGCACTGGGAGAAGATTGGGGGGCACTGGGAGCATACTGGGGGCACTGGGAGGGCACTGGGGGACACTGGGAGCATACTGGGGGCACTGGGAGGGCACTGGGGGGCACTGGGAGGGTACTGGGGGGGCACTGGAAGAAGACTGGGGGGCACTGGGAGCATACTGGGGGCACTGGGAGGGCACTGGGGGGCACTGGGAGGAGGTTGGGGGGCACTGGGAGCATACTGGGGGCACTGGGAGGGCACTGGGGGGCACTGGGGGTTACTGGGAGGGCACTGGGAGGGCACTGGGAGGATACTGGGGACACTAGGAGGGCACTGGGGGGCACTGGGAGGAGGTTGGGGGGCACTGGGAGGAGATTGGGGAGCACTGGGAAGGTACTGGGAGGCACTGGGAGGATATTGGGGGCACTGGGAGGGTACTGGGGGGCACTGGGAGAAGATTGGGGGGCACTGGGAGCATACTGGGGGCACTGGGGGGGGCACTGGGGGGGGCACTGGGAGGAGGTTGGGGGGCACTGGGAGCATACTGGGGGCACTGGGAGGGCACTGGGGGGCACTGGGAGGATACTGGGGGGCACTGGGAGGATACTGGGGACACTGGGAGGGTACTGGGGGGCACTGGGGGTGTACTGGGAGGCACTGGGGGGGTACTGGGAGGCAGTGGGAGGAGGTTGGGAGGCACTGGGAGGAGGTTGGGGGGCACTGGGAGGAGATTGGGGGGCACTGGGAAGGTACTGGGAGGCACTGGGAGGATATTGGGGGCACTGGGAGGGTACCGGGGGGCACTAGGAGAAGATTGGGGGGCACTGGGAGCATACTGGGGGCACTGGGAGGGCACTGGGGGGCACTGGGGAGGAGGTTGGAGGGCACTGGGAGCATACTGGGGGCACTGGGAGGGCACTGGGGGGCACTGGGGGTTACTGGGAGGGCACTGGGAGGGCACTGGGAGGATACTGGGGACACTGGGAGGGCACTGGGGGGCACTGGGAGGAGGTTGGGGGGCACTGGGAGGGCACTGGGGGGCACTGGGAGGAGATTGGGGGCACTGGGAGGCCACTGGGGGTTACTGGGAGGGCACTGGGAGGATATTGGGGACACTGGGAGGGTACTGGGGGGCACTGGGGGGTACTGGGAGGCACTGGGAGGAGATTGGGGGGCACTGGGGGGGGCACTGGGGGGGCACTGGGGAGGCAACGGGGCTCCCTGGGGCCTGGGGGGGGGGGCAACCCCATGACCCTTTTCCCGCCCCCCCTTCCCCCCCCCCCCAGATCGCCCGGACCCCCCCCAAAACCTGCGGGTGTCGGGGGTGACCCCCACCTCCCTCAGCCTCGCCTGGACCCCCCGGCTTCGATGGGGGGCTGCCCCAGAGCTTCCTCGTCAGGTCAGTGGGGGCCGGGGACCCACACACACCCCCCCCCACCCCCTCCCCCCCCCGCCGTGGGGCCCCCCCGAAATCCCACAGACCCCCCCAAAACCCCCCAAAAGCCCCCAAAATTCCCCGCGGGGTCCTCAATCCCCCCCCGGAAATACCACGAGGCTCCACTTCCGGTCCGTTTCCGGTGGGGGGGTGGTGTCTTGCGTCACTTCCTGTCGCCTCCGCCCTCATTTCCGGCACCCGACTCTACTTCCGGCCCCGCCCCTTCACCCCCACCCCCACTTCCGGCTCTCCACCCGGCTTCTTGCGGAAGTGCCGGTGACGCCTACCCCGTTTCCGGTCTCATTTCCGGTATGGCCACGCCTCACTTCCGGCTTCCCCTCCCGTCCCCCCCCCCCGACAGCGCGAGGGGCCCCGGGGCCCCCGCCCCCCCCCACCGCCCTCCTCGCGTCGGGCCACGCCCTGACGCTGGGGGGGCTCCGCCCCCGCCACGCCCTATGACGTCACGGTGACGGCACGCAACGCCCGCGGCGACAGCGCGGCCGCCGCCCATCAGCGCCGTCACTTCCGGTAAGGCCGGAAGCGGGTCCGAAGCGGGGCGGAAACGCGTCTGCGGGCCGGAAGTGGGTGGGAGGGGGGAAGCGGAAGCGGCACCGGAAGTGGGGCGAGCCGGAAGCGGACGGGGAGGGGGTGTGACCTCTCACCCGGCGGGCGGAAGGGGGGTCGAGCCCGGAAGTAGCTTCGGGCGGAACCGGAAGTTGAGGGGGGTGGGCCGGAAACGGGGGTAAGCGTGACCTAGCGGGGACCGGAAATAGAAGCCAACCCGGAAGTGACGGTGGCCGGAGCGGCCGGAGCGCCGCCGGGGGGGACAGGAAGTGGGTGGGCGGCAGCCGGAAGTGAAGAAGGGTTGTGGAGGGGGGGGGGGGGGGGGGGTGTCTGCCAACCGGAAGTGAGGTGGCGCCTCCTTCCCTCCAGAGCTGCCCCAGGATTCGCCGCCGGATGGGGAGGGGCCGGCCCCGCCCCCCGAAGGTCGGTCCCGGTGCCCGGGGGGGGGGGGGGGGTGGGTTGCGGGGGGGGGTCCTTGGGTGGGGGGGGGCGCCATGGGTGGGGGGGAGGGTCCTTGTGGGGGGGGGGGGGTGTTTCCGGCTGCCTGGGTCCCCCACCACCCCCCCCCCTCCCTCCCTCCCATCAGGCTTCGCGTTGTCCCCCCCCCTGGTGGGGGGGCTGAGCGCCCTGGGGGGGTTCCTGCTGCTGGGCCCCGCCGTCCTCTGGGGGGCGCTCTGCCGACGACGTCACTTCCGGGAAAGCGCCCCACCCCCCTCCCCAAGGGGGGGACCCCCAACGACTACAGCCCCCAGAGCGTCGAGGTGCGTTTTTTTTGGGGTGGGGGGCACCCAAACATATGGGGGGGGGGTGGGGGGTGGGGGGGTGTCCCCCTCCCCCCCCCCCCCCCCCCTCCTTGGAATGGGGGGGGGGGGGGCGGGGAGGGGGGGGGAGGGGTCTCATTGGTGTCTTGTCCCCCCCCCAGCTGAGCTCGACGGGGTCCTGGGCCACCCCCCGCC
>NW_026529970.1:0-22830 GCF_028500815.1 Rissa tridactyla
GGTGCCCCGTTACTGGGAGCACTGGTGTCCCCATACTGGGACTACTGGTGGCCCCATACTGGGAGTGCTGGGAGCACTGGTGACTCTCATACTGGGAGGGCTGGGAGCACTGGTCGCCCTTATACTGGGAGCACTGGGGGCCCTGTACTGGGAGGGCTGGTGCCCCTGTACTGGGAGCACTGGTGACTCCTATACTGGGAGGGCTGGAGGCACTGGTTGCCCTTATACTGGGAGCACTGGTGTCCTGTTACTGGGAGGGCTGGGAGCACTGGTGTCCCCTTACTGAGGGCACTGGTTGCCCTTATACTGGGAGCAGTGGTGGCCCCATACTGGGAGCACTGGTGTCCTGTTACTGGGGGCACTGGTGGCCCCTTACTGGGAGCACTGGGAGCACTGGTGTCCCGTTACTGGGAGCACTGGTGTCCCCGCAGTCCCTGCGCCGGGGGAACCGCAGCACCATCAGCGGGTACTTCCTGGCCGGGAGGAGCATGGCCTGGGGTCCCGTGAGTGACACGGGGACGGGGGACACTGGACATGGGGACATGGGGACATGGGGGACATGGGGACATGGGGGGACATGGGGACATGGGGACATGGGGGACATGGGGGACATGGGGGGACGTGGAGACATGGGGGACATGGGGACATGGGGGACATGGGGACATGGGGACATGGGGACATGGGGGACATGGGGGGACATGGGGGGACGTGGAGACATGGGGGACATGGGGACATGGGGACATGGGGGACATGGGGGGACATGGGGGGACGTGGAGACATGGGGGACATGGGGACATGGGGGACATGGGGACATGGGGACATGGGGACATGGGGGACATGGGGACATGGGGGGACATGGGGGACATGGGGGGACATGGGGACATGGGGACATGGGGACATGGGGGGACATGGGGGGACGTGGAGACATGGGGGACATGGGGACATGGGGGACATGGGGGACATGGGGGGACATGGGGGACATGGGGACATGGGGACATGGGGGGACATGGGGGACATGGGGGGACATGGGGACATGGGGACATGGGGACATGGGGGGACATGGGGGACATGGGGGGACATGGGGGGACATGGGGGGACATGGGGACATGGGGGACATGGGGGACATGGGGACATGGGGACATGGGGGGACATGGGGGACATGGGGGGACATGGGGACATGGGGGACATGGGGGGACATGGGGACATGGGGACATGGGGACATGGGGGGACATGGGGGGACATGGGGGGACATGGGGACATGGGGGGACATGGGGGACATGGGGGGAGATGGGGGGACATGGGGACATGGGGGACATGGGGGACATGGGGACGTGGGGACATGGGGACGTGGGGACATGGGGGGACATGGGGGGGACATGGGGGGACATGGGGGGACATGGGGACGTGGGGACATGGGGACATGGGGGACATGGGGGGACGTGGGGACATGGGGGGACATGGGGGACATGGGGACATGGGGGGACATGGGGGGACGTGGGGACGTGGGGACATGGGGGGACATGGGGACATGGGGACGTGGGGACATGGGGGGACATGGGGGGACATGGGGGACATGGGGACATGGGGGGACATGGGGACATGGGGGGACATGGGGGACATGGGGACATGGGGACATGGGGGGACATGGGGACATGGGGGGACATGGGGGGACATGGGGGACATGGGGACATGGGGACATGGGGGGGACATGGGGACATGGGGGACATGGGGGACATGGGGGGACATGGGGACATGGGGGGACATGGGGGGACATGGGGGGACATGGGGACATGGGGGACATGGGGGGACATGGGGGGACATGGGGGGACGTGGGGGGACATGGGGGACATGGGGGGACATGGGGGACATGGGGACATGGGGGGACATGGGGACATGGGGACATGGGGACATGGGGGGACATGGGGGGACATGGGGGGACATGGGGACATGGGGGGACATGGGGGACATGGGGGGAGATGGGGGGACATGGGGACATGGGGGACATGGGGGACATGGGGGGACATGGGGGGACATGGGGACATGGGGGACATGGGGACATGGGGACATGGGGGGACATGGGGGGACATGGGGGGACATGGGGGGACATGGGGACATGGGGACATGGGGGACATGGGGGACATGGGGACATGGGGACATGGGGGGACATGGGGGACATGGGGACATGGGGGGACATGGGGGGACATGGGGGGACATGGGGGACATGGGGACATGGGGGGACATGGGGGACATGGGGGACATGGGGACATGGGGGACATGGGGACATGGGGACATGGGGGACATGGGGGGACATGGGGGGACATGGGGGGACATGGGGGACATGGGGGACATGGGGGGACATGGGGGGACATGGGGGGACATGGGGACATGGGGGGACATGGGGGGACATGGGGGGACATGGGGACGTGGGGACATGGGGGGACATGGGGGGACATGGGGGACATGGGGACATGGGGGACATGGGGACATGGGGGGACATGGGGGACATGGGGGACGTGGGGACATGGGGACGTGGGGACATGGGGGGACATGGGGGGACATGGGGGGACATGGGGGGACATGGGGACGTGGGGACATGGGGACATGGGGGACATGGGGGGACGTGGGGACATGGGGGGACATGGGGGACATGGGGACATGGGGGGACATGGGGGGACGTGGGGACGTGGGGACATGGGGGGACATGGGGACATGGGGACGTGGGGACATGGGGGGACATGGGGGGACATGGGGGACATGGGGACATGGGGGGACATGGGGACATGGGGGGACATGGGGGACATGGGGACATGGGGACATGGGGGGACATGGGGACATGGGGGGACATGGGGGGACATGGGGGACATGGGGACATGGGGACATGGGGGGACATGGGGGGACATGGGGGACATGGGGGGACATGGGGGGACATGGGGGCTGTGTGGCCGTGGGTGTCCCCCCGTGTCCCCGTGTCCCCTCACCCCGTGTCCCCGTGTCCCCCCCAGGTGGGCGCCTCCCTCTTCGCCAGTAACATCGGCTCCGGGCACTTCGTGGGGCTGGCGGGGACGGGGGCGGCCGGGGGCATCGCCGTGGGGGGCTTCGAGTGGAGCGTGAGCCGCCCCCCCGCCCCCTATAGACCCCTATAGACCCCTACGGACCCCTACGGACCCCTACGGACCCTATAGACCCCTATGGACCCCTATGGACCCTATAGACCCCTATAGACCTCTATGGACCCTATAGACCCCTATAGACCCCTACGGACCCCTACGGACCCTATAGACCCCTATGGACCCCTATGGACCCTATAGACCCCTATGGACCCCCTCAGACCCTATAGACCCCTATAGACCTCTATGGACCCCCTCAGACCCTATAGATCCTAAAGACCCCTATAGACCCCTATAGACCCCTACGGACCCCTGTGGACCCTACAGACCCCTATGGACCCCCCCAACCCCTACAGACCCTATAGACCCCTGTAGACCTCTACGGACCCCCTCAGACCCTATAGATCCTAAAGACCCCTATAGACCCCTATAGACCCCTACGGACCCCCCCAGACCCTATAGATCCTATAGACCCCTACAGACCCCTACAGACCCCCCCAGACCCCTACGGACCCCTATGGACCCTATAGACTCCTACAGACCCCCCACCCCCTACCGACCCCTATAGACCCCTACGGACCCCTACGGACCCCTATGCACCCTATAGACCCCTATGGACCCCCCAAACCCTACGGACCCTATAGACCCCTATAGACCTCTACGGACCCCCTCAGACACTATAGATCCTATAGACCCCTATAGACCCCTATAGACCCCTACGGACCCCTATGGACCCTATAGATCCTATAGACCCCTACGGACCCCTACAGACCCCTATGGACCCTATAGACCCCTATGGACCCCCGAACCCCTACAGACCCTATAGACCCCTATAGACCCCTATGGACCCTACAGACTCCTACAGACCCCCCCAGACTCCTACAGACCCTATGGACCCCGCAGACCCCTACAGACCCCATGGACCCTATAGACCCCTACGGACCCCCCCCAGACCCTATAGATCCTATAGACCCCTATGGACCCTATAGACTCCTATGGACCCCTGTAGACCCCTATAGACCCCCCACAGACCCCATAGACCCCTATAGATCCTATAGACCCCTGTGGACCCCCCCCCCCAAAGCCCTATGGACACTATAGACCCTACAGACCCCTATAGACCCCCATGGACCCCTATAGACCCTATGGACCCTATAGACCCCCCACAGACCCCTATAGATCCCTATAGATCCTCTAGACCCTATAGACCCCCCACAGACCCCTATAGACCCCTATAGATCCTCTAGACCCTATAGACCCCTATGGACCCCTATAGACCCCCCACAGGCCCCGAGGGCCCCCCATAGACCCTACTGACCCCTATGGACCCCTATAGATCCTACAGACCCCTATAGGCCCCATAGAGCCCCTATAGACCCCCATTGTCCCCACCCAGTGACCCCACCCACGGACCACGCCCATGGACCACGCCCATTGACCCCCCATTGACCCCACCCATTGACCCCCCCATTGACCCCATTGACCCCACCCCTTGACCCCACCCAGTGACCTCCCATTGACCCCCCATTGACCCCACCCATTGACCACGCCCATTGACCCCACCCATTGACGCACCCATTGACCCCATTGACCCCACACACTGACCCCATTGACCCCACCCATTGACCACGCCCCTTGACCCCCCCCCATGGACCGCACTAATTCCCACGCCCATTGACCCCACCCATTGACCCCGCCCATTAACCCCTTTAACCACGCCCATCGACTGCACCCACTGACCCCATTGACCCCACCCAGTGACCCCCCATTGACCCCACCCAGTGACCCCACCCCTTGAGCCCACCCCTTGACCGTGCACATTGACCACGCCCCTTGACCCCACCCACTGACCACGCCCCTTGACCCCCCATCGACCCCACTAATTCCCACGCCCATTGACCCCACCCATTGACCCCTTTGACCACGCCCATTAACCACACCCATTGACCCCTCCATTGACCCCGCCCATTGACCCCTTTGACCACGCCCATCCACTGCACCCACTGACCCCATTGACCCCGCCCTTGACCCCACCCATTGACCCCGCCATTGACCCCATTGACCCCACCCATTGACCCCACCCATTGACCCCGCCCATTGACCCCTTTAACCACGCCCATCGACTGCACCCACCGATCCCATTGACCCCACCCCTTGCCCCACCCCTTGCCCCCATTGCCCCCATTGACCCCACCCCTTGCCCCCATTGACCCCACCCCTTGCCCCACCCCTTGCCCCATTGACCCCACCCCTTGCCCCCATTGCCCCCATTGACCCCACCCCTTGCCCCACCCCTTGCCCAATTGACCCCACCCCTTGCCCCATTGACCACACCCCTTGCCCCACCCCTTGCCCCATTGACCCCACCCCTTGCCCTCATTGCCCCCATTGACCCCACCCCTTGCCCCACCCCTTGCCCCATTAACCCCACCCCTTGCCCCACCCCTTGCCCCCATTGACCCCACCCCTTGCCCCATTGACCCCACCCCTTGCCCCACCCCTTGCCCCATTGACCCCACCCCTTGCCCTCATTGACCCCATTGACCCCACCCCTTGCCCCACCCCTTGCCCCATTGACCCCACCCCTTGCCCCCATTGCCCCCATTGACCCCACCCCTTGCCCCACCCCTTGCCCCATTGACCCCACCCCTTGCCCCACCCCTTGCCCCATTGACCCCATTGACCCCACCCCTTGCCCCACCCCTTGCCCCATTGACCCCACCCCTTGCCCCATTGACCCCATTGACCCCACCCCTTGCCCCACCCCTTGCCCCATTGACCCCACCCCTTGCCCCGTTGGCCCCGCCCCCAGGGGATGTTCATTGTGCTGCTGCTGGGCTGGATCTTCGTCCCCATCTACCTGCGGGCGGGGGTGAGTGGGGGGTGAGTGGGGGTGGGGGGGGCGTGGCCACGTGGGGCGTGGTCTCGGGGGGGCGGGGCTTAGCGGGCGGTGGGCGGGGCCTCGGGGGGGGGGGGGTGGGGGGGGATCGTAGAGAGGCTCCGGGGCCGGGATGCCTTTGAGGGGTGATTTGGGAGGGGGGGGGGGCCCGCACTCCTGGGTGCCCCCCCCCCCCCCCTTCGCCCCCCCGCGTGCCTGGACCCCCCCCCCCCGACGCCGGGGTGTCCCCGCCCCCCCCCAGGTGGCCACGATGCCCGAGTACCTGGGGAAGCGCTTCGGGGGGGGCCGCATCCAGCTGTACCTGGCGCTGCTCTCCCTGGGGCTCTACGTCTCCACCAAGATCTCGGTACGGGGCCGGGGGGGGCTATGGGGGCTATAGGGGCTATGGGGGGGCTATAGGGGCTATGGGGGCTATAGGGGCTATGGGGGCTATGGGGGCTATGGGGGGGCTATGGGGGCTATAGGGGCTATGGGGGCTATGGGGGCTATGGGGGGGCTATAGGGGCTATAGGGGCTATGGGGGGGCTATAGGGGCTATGGGGGCTATGGGGGGGCTATAGGGGCTATGGGGGCTATGGGGGCTATAGGGGCTATGGGGGGGCTATAGGGGCTATGGGGGCTATAGGGGCTATGGGGGCTATAGGGGAGCTATAGGGGCTATAGGGGCTATGGGGGCCACAGGGGCTATAGGGGCTATGGGGGGGCTATAGGGGCTATGGGGGCTATGGGGGGGCTATAGGGGCTATGGGGCCACAGGGGCTATAGGGGCTATGGGGGCCACAGGGACTACAGGGGCTATAGGGGCTATGGGGGCTATAGGGGCTATGGGGGGGCCACAGGGGCTATAGGGGCTATGGGGGGGCTATAGGGGCTATGGGGGCCACAGGGGCTATAGGGGCTATAGGGGCTATGGGGGCTATAGGGGCTATGGGGGGGCCACAGGGGCTATAGGGGCTATGGGGGGGGCTATAGGGGCTATGGGGGCCACAGGGGCTATAGAGGCTATGGGGGGGCTATAGGGGCTATGGGGGGGCTATGGGGGCCACAGGGGCTACAGGGGCTATGGGGGCTATAGGGGCTATGGAGGGGCTATAGGGGCTATGGGGGAGCTATAGGGGCTATGGGGGCTATAGGGGCTATGGGGGTATAGGGGCTATGGAGGGGCTATAGGGGCTATGGGGGAGCTATAGGGGCTATGGGGGCTATAGGGGCTATGGGGGTATAGGGGCTATGGAGGGGCTATAGGGGCTATGGGGGAGCTATAGGGGCTATGGGGGCTATAGGGGCTATGGGGGTATAGGGGCTATGGGGGGGCTATAGGGGCTATAGGGGCTATGGGGGCCACAGGGGCTATAGGGGCTATAGGGGCTATGGGGGCTATAGGGGCTATGGGGGGGGCTATAGGGGCTATGGGGGCCACAGGGGCTATGGGGGCTATGGGGGGGCTATAGGGGCTATGGGGGGGCTATGGGGGCCACAGGGGCTATAGGGGCTATGGGGGGGCTATAGGGGCTATGGGGGCTATAGGGGCTATAGGGGCTATGGGGGGGCTATGGAAGCAGAGGGGCTATAGGGGCTATGGGGGCTATAGGGGCTATGGGGGGGCTATAGGGGCTATA
Organism: Rissa tridactyla; assembly: GCF_028500815.1. Taxonomy (NCBI): domain Eukaryota; kingdom Metazoa; phylum Chordata; class Aves; order Charadriiformes; family Laridae; genus Rissa; species Rissa tridactyla. Next base: position 7,626 of record NW_026529970.1, read on the forward strand.
GGGGCTATGGGGGCTATAGGGGCTATGGGGGCCACAGGGACTATAGGGGCTATAGGGGCTATGGGGGCTATAGGGGCTATGGGGGGGCCACAGGGGCTATAGGGGCTATGGGGGGGCTATAGGGGCTATGGGGGCCACAGGGGCTATAGGGGCTATAGGGGCTATGGGGGCTATAGGGGCTATGGGGGGGCCACAGGGGCTATAGGGGGGCTATGGGGGCCACAGGGGCTACAGGGGCTATGGGGGCTATAGGGGCTATGGAGGGGCTATAGGGGCTATGGGGGAGCTATAGGGGCTATGGGGGCTATAGGGGCTATGGGGGTATAGGGGCTATGGGGGGGCTATAGGGGCTATAGGGGCTATGTGGGCCACAGGGGGGGCTATAGGGGCTATGGGGGGGCTATAGGGGCTATAGGGGCTATGGGGGGGCTATAGGGGGGCTATAGGGGCTATAGGGGCTGTGGAGGGGCTATGGGGGGGCTATAGGGGCTATGGGGGGGCTATAGGGGGGCTATAGGGGCTATAGGGGCTGTGGAGGGGCTATGGGGGGGCTATAGGGGCTATAGGGGCTATGGGGGCCACAGGGGCTATAGGGGCTATAGGGGCTATGGGGGCTATAGGGGCTATGGGGGGGGCTATAGGGGCTATGGGGGCCACAGGGGCTATGGGGGCTATGGGGGGGCTATAGGGGCTATGGGGGGGCTATGGGGGCCACAGGGGCTATAGGGGCTATGGGGGGGCTATAGGGACTATAGGGGCTATGGGGGCTATAGGGGCTATAGGGGCTATGGGGGGGCTATGGAAGCAGAGGGGCTATAGGGGCTATGGGGGCTATAGGGGCTATGGGGGGGCTATAGGGGCTATAGGGGCTATGGGGGCCACAGGGGCTGTAGGGGCCATGGGGGGGGGCTATAGGGGGGGCTATAGGGGGGGCCAGAGGGGCTATAGGGGCGCCAAAAGGGTTATAGGCGTTGTAGGGGGGGGCCATAGTGGCCATAGTGGCTATAGGAGCTGTAGGGGCTATAGGGGTCATGGGGCGCCCATAGGGGCTATAGGGGGCTATGGGGGCTATAGGGGGGCCATAGGGGCTATAGGGGGTCTATAGTGGCCATAGGGACTTAGAGGGGCCATAGGGGCTATAGGGGGGGCCAGAGGGGCTATAGGGCCATAGGGGCTATAGGGGGGGCCATAGGGGCCATAGGGGGCTAAGGGGCTATAGCAGGGGCTATAGGGGCTATGGGGTCTGTGGGGTCCCTATAGGGATGGAGAGCTCCCTATGGGGTCTGTAGGGCCCCTAAGGGGTTTGGGGGGTCCCTATGGGGTCTGGGGTTCCCTATAGGGTTTGGGGAGTCCCTATGGGGTTTGTGGGGCCCCTATGGGGTCGGGGAGTCCCCTATAGGGACTGAGGGGCCCGTGTGGGGTTTAGGGATCCCTATGGGGTCTGGGGGTTTCTACGGGGTCTGGGGGTCTCTATACGGTGTGTGTGGTTCCTATGGGGTTTGTGGGGCCCCTATGGGGTTTGTGGGGCCCCTATGGGGTCGGAAAGTTCCCTATAGGGTTTAGGGGGACCCTATGGGGTTTAGGGGCTCCTATGGGGTCGGGGAGCTCCCTATAGGGACTGAGGGGCCCATATGGGGTTCAGTGGTCCCTATGGGGTCTGGGGCGTCTCTATGGGTCTGTGGGGTCCCTATAGGGATGGAGAATTCCCTATGGCATCTGTACGGCCCCTAAGGGGTTTGGGGTGTCCCTATGGGGTCTGGGGGTCCCTATAGGGGGTGTGTGGGCCCTATGGGTTTTGGAGGGTCCCTATAGGGATGGAGAATTCCCTATGGAGTGTGGGGTCCCTATAGGGTTTGGGGTGTCCCTATAGGGTTTTGGAGGGTCCCTATAGGGTTGGAGAGCTCCCTATGGGGCTTGGGGTGTCCCTATGGGGTTCAGGGGGTCGCTATGGGGTTTTGGGGGGGGGTCCCTATAGGGATGGAGAGTTCCCTATGGGGTCTGTAGGACCCCTATGAGGTTTGGGGTGTCCCTATGGGGTCTGGTGTTCCCTATACGGTGGGTGTGGGCCCTATGGGGTTTGTGGGGCCCCTATGGGGTCGGGGAGTTCCCTATAGGGTTTAGGGGGTCCCTCTGGGGTCTGGGGGTCCCTATGGGGTTTAGGGGCTCCTATGAGGTCGGGGAGCTCCCTATAGGGACTGAGGAGCCCGTATGGGATTCAGTGGACCCTGGGGGGTCTGGGGGGGTCCCTATAGGGATGGAGAGTTCCCTATGGGGTCTGTAGGACCCCTATGAGGTTTGGGGGGGGGGGTCCCTATGGGGTCTGGGGGGGTCCCTATAGGGGGTGTGTGGGCTCTATGGGTTTTGGAGGGTCCCTATGGGGTGTGGGGGTCCCTATAGGGTTTGGGGTGTCCCTATAGGGTTTGGGGAGTCCCTATAGGGTTTTGGAGGGTCCCTATAGGGCTGGAGAATTCCCTATGGGGTGTGGGGGTCCCTATGGGGTTTTGGGGGCGGGGGGGGGTCTCTATAGGGATGGCGAATTCCCTATAGGCTCCGGGGGGGGGGGGGGTCCCTATAAGGCGGGTTTCCCTATGGGGATGGAGAGGTCCCTATGGGGTGTGGGGTGGGGGGGGGGGCGTGTCTCCCTCTAGGCCCCGCCCCACAACCCCCCCCACACCCCCCCCCCCAAGGTGGACATGTACTCGGGGGCCATCTTCATCCGGGAGGCGCTGGGCTGGGACCTGTATGCGGCCGTGGGGGCGCTGCTGGCCGTCACCGCCCTCTACACCATCACCGGTGGGGGGGGGGAAGGGGCGGGGCCTAAACGGGGGGGGGGCGGGGCCACAAAGGGCGGGGTCGGAATGGGCGGAGCCCAAAAGGGCTCATTTCCTAATGGCAGGTTTGGGGGCGGGGCCTAGAGGGAGGGGGCAGGGCCAACGGGGGCGTGGCCAATGGGGGCGTGGCCAATGTGGGCGTGGTAATAAGGGGGCGTGGTAATAAGGGGGCGTGGCCAAAAAGGGGTTCGGCTGCAAGCGCTGCCCCGCGGAGGGGGCGTGGCCTGAGGGGAGGGGCGTGGCCTGTGCTCATGGCCCTATGGAGGGGGCGGGCGCGGCCGGAGGGGGCGTGGTTTGAGGGGGGGACACACGCCATTGGTTCATCAGCAGGCCGGGGGGGGGGGAGGCGTGCCGCAAAGGGGGCGGGGCCCCCGTGAATAGGGGGCGTGGTCAAACGGGGCACGTGACAGCCAAAGGGGCGGGGTCTCTTGGCAGTGGGTGGGGCGGGGGGTGGGCGTGGTTTGAGGGGGCGGGGCCTGACGCGCGGTGCGGGGGGGGCGGGGCCTGCAGGGGGGCTGGCGGCCCTGATGTACGCGGACCTGGTGCAGACCCTCATCATCATCGCCGGGGCCTCCGTGCTGGCCGGCTACGGTGGGACTGGGGGAACTGGGAGCGCTGGGAGGGGAGTGGGGGGCACTGGGAGGGACTGGGAGGGAACTGGGAGCACTGGGAGGGGAGTGGGGGGCACTGGGAGGGACTGGGAGGGTACTGGGGAGCATTGGGAGGGAACTGGGAGCACTGGGAAGGGACTGCGGGGCACTGGGAAGGGACTGGGAGGGAACTGGGAGCACTGGGAGGGGAGTGGGGGGCACTGGGAGGGACTGGGAGGGAACTGGGAGCACTGGGAGGGGAGTGGGGGGCACTGGGAGGGACTGGGAGGGCACTGGGGAGCACTGGGAGGGAACTGGGAGCACTGGGAGGGGACTGTGGGGCACTGGGAAGGGACTGGGAGGGAACTGGGAGCACTGGGAGGGGAGTGGGGGGCACTGGGAGAAACGGAGGGAACTGGGAGCACTGGGAGGGGAGTGGGGGGCACTGGGAGAAACTGGGAGGGAACTGGGAGCACTGGGAGGGGAGTGGGGGGCGCTGAGAGGGACTGGGAGGGTACTGGGGAGCACTGGGAAAGGAGTGGGTGACACTGGGAGGGACTGGGAGGGAACTGGGGGGCACTGGGAGTGAACTGGAGGGCACTGGGAGGGACTGGGAGGGTACTGGGGGGAACTGGGAGGGTAATGGGGAGCAGTGGGGGGAACTGGGAGGGACTGGGGGGGACTGGGGAGCACTGGGAGGGAACTGGGAGCACTGGGAGGGGAGTGGGACGCACTGGGAGAGGCTGGGAGGGAACTGGGGAGCACTGGGAGGGGAGTGGGGTGCACTGGGAGGGACTGGGAGGGTGCTGGGGAGCATTGGGAGGGAACTGGGAGCACTGGGAGGGGAGTGGGGGGCACTGGGAGGGACTGGGAGGGCACTGGGGAGCATTGGGAGGGAACTGGGAGCACTGGGAAGGGACTGCGGGGCACTGGGAAGGGACTGGGAGGGAACTGGGAGCACTGGGAGGGGAGTGGGGGGCACTGGGAGGGACTGGGAGGGTACTGGGGAGCATTGGGAGGGAACTGGGAGCACTGGGAAGGGACTGCAGGGCACTGGGAAGGGACTGGGAGGGAACTGGGAGCACTGGGAGGGGAGTGGGGGGGCACTGGGAGGGACTGGGAGGGTACTGGGGAGCATTGGGAGGGAACTGGGAGCACTGGGAAGGGACTGCTGGGCACTGGGAAGGGACTGGGAGGGAACTGGGAGCACTGGGAGGGGAGTGGGGGGCACTGGGAGAAACTGGGAGGGAACTGGGAGCACTGGGAGGGGAGTGGGGGGCACTGGGAGGGACTGGGAGGGCACTGGGGAGCATTGGGAGGGAACTGGGAGCACTGGGAAGGGACTGCGGGGCACTGGGAAGGGACTGGGAGGGAACTGGGAGCACTGGGAGGGGAGTGGGGGGCACTGGGAGGGACTGGGAGGGTACTGGGGAGCATTGGGAGGGAACTGGGAGCACTGGGAAGGGACTGTGGGGCACTGGGAAGGGACTGGGAGGGAACTGGGAGCACTGGGAGGGGAGTGGGGGGGCACTGGGAGGGACTGGGAGGGTACTGGGGAGCACTGGGAGGGAACTGGGAGCACTGGGAAGGGACTGCGGGGCACTGGGAAGGGACTGGGAGGGAACTGGGAGCACTGGGAGGGGAGTGGGGGGCACTGGGAGGGACTGGGAGGGAACTGGGGAGCATTGGGAGGGAACTGGGAGCACTGGGAAGGGACTGCGGGGCACTGGGAAGGGACTGGGAGGGAACTGGGAGCACTGGGAGGGGAGTGGGGGGCACTGGGAGAAACTGGGAGGGAACTGGGAGCACTGGGAGGGGAGTGGGGGACACTGGGAGGGACTGGGAGGGTACTGGGGAGCATTGGGAGGGAACTGGAAGCACTGGGAAGGGACTGCGGGGCACTGGGAAGGGACTGGGAGGGAACTGGGAGCACTGGGAGGGGAGTGGGGGGCACTGGGAGGGACTGGGAGGGTACTGGGGAGCATTGGGAGGGAACTGGGAGCACTGGGAAGGGACTGCTGGGCACTGGGAAGGGACTGGGAGGGAACTGGGAGCACTGGGAGGGGAGTGGGGGGCACTGGGAGAAACTGGGAGGGAACTGGGAGCACTGGGAGGGGAGTGGGGGGCACTGGGAGAAACTGGGAGGGAACTGGGAGCACTGGGAGGGGAGTGGGGGGCGCTGAGAGGGACTGGGAGGGTACTGGGGAGCGCTGGGAAAGGAGTGGGTGACACTGGGAGGGACTGGGAGGGAACTGGGGGGCACTGGGAGTGAACTGGGGGGCACTGGGAGGGACTGGGAGGGTACTGGGGGGAACTGGGAGGGTAATGGGGAGCAGTGGGGGGAACTGGGAGGGACTGGGGGGGACTGGGGAGCACTGGGAGGGGAGTGGGACGCACTGGGAGAGGCTGGGAGGGAACTGGGGAGCACTGGGAGGGGAGTGGGGTGCACTGGGAGGGACTGGGAGGGTACTGGGGAGCACTGGGAGGGGAGTGGGGTGCACTGGGAGGGACTGGGAGGGTACTGGGGAGCACTGGGAGGGAACTGGGAGCCCTTTGAAGGGAGTGGGGGACAGTGGGAGGGAATAGGAGGGACCTGGGGAGCACTGGGAGGGAGCTGGGAGCACTGGGAGGGACTGGGAGGGTGCTGGGGGGCACCAGGAGGGAAGTGGGAGCACTGGGAGGGGAGTGGGGGACACTGGGAGGGACTGAGAGGGTACTGGGGTGAACTGGGAGGGACTGGGAGTGGAGTGGGGAGCACTGGGAAGGACTGATAAGGAACTGGGAGCAGTGGGAGGGGAGTGAGGGGCACTGGGAGGGTACTGGGAGGGAAGTGGGAACACTGGCACCGAAGCGTGGGGGACTGGGAGGGAACTGGGAGCACTGGGAGGGGAGTGGGGGGCACTGGGTGGGACTGGGAGGGTGCTGGGGCCACTGGGAGGGGAGTGGGGAGCACTGGAAGGGTACTGGGGAGCACTGAGATGGAACTGGGAGCACTGGGAGGGGGGTGGGGGGCACTGGGAGGGACTGGGAGGCAGTGGCAGGTGCTGGAAGGGGACTGGGGTATGCTGGGAGGGGGCTGGGAAGGATCTGGGAGACACTGGGAGACACTGGGATATACTGGGAGACACTGGGAGCACTGGGAGGGGGGTGGGGGGCTCTGGGAGGGACTGGGGGAGCACGGGGGAGGTGCTGGGGGGGCACTGCGGGACAGTGGGAAGCACTGGGAGGTACTGGGAAGGAGCTGAACGGCACTGGGAGGGACTGGAAAGCACTGGGAGGCGACTGGGAGGCACTGGGAAGCCCTGATAAGTTGTGGAGGGCGGTGCCGTCGTGCCGTACTGGTCTATACTGGTCGATACTGGTCCACGCTGGTGCTGGACCTCGCGCGGGAGCTCTGGGGGGGGTGCACCGGGCTGTACTGGGAGCACTGGGAGGGGGCCGCAGGAGCTGTGCTTCCCCCTCCCCCCCCCCTGCTGGCCCTTACTGGTCCCTACTGGTCCCCCCCCCGCAGCGCTGGGGGCGGTGGGGGGCTACGAGGGGCTGGTGGAGCGTTACCCCCTGGCCCTGCCCCCCAACGTGACGGGTCCCTGCGGCCGCCCCCGCCCCGACGCCTTCCACCTCCTGCGGCATCCCAGTACCGGGGACCTGCCCTGGCCCGGCCTCCTGCTGGGACTGGGCATCATCTCGGCCTGGTACTGGTGTACCGACCAGGTGGGACTGGCGAGGGACTGGGGGGGGGCACTGGGAGGAGCTGGCAGGGACCTGGGGGCGTCGGGAGGCACCGGGGAGGGCACCGGGAGGCACTGAGAAGGGATCGGGAGGCACTGGGAAGTGCTGAGAGACGCTGGGAGGGGACTGGGAGGGACTGGGAGGGGGTCGGGGGGCACTGGGAAGTGCTGAGAGACACTGGGAGGGGACTGGGAGGCACTGGGAAGGGATCGGGAGGCACTGGGAAGTGCTGAGAGACGCTGGGAGGGGACTGGGAGAGGGTTGGGGGGCACTGGGAGGGGACTGGGGGGCACTGGGAGGGGGTTGGGGAGCACTGGGAAGGGATTGAGCAACACTGGGAGGGGATTGAGGGGCACTGGGAGGGACTGGGAGGGGGTTGGGGGGCACTGGGAGGGGACTGGGGGGCACTGGGAGGGACTGGGAAGGGATTGGGGAACACTGGGAGGGGACTGGGAGGGACTGGGAGGGGGTTGGGGGGCACTGGGAGGGGACTGGGAAGGGATTGGGGGACACTGGGAAGGGATTGAGGGGCACTGGGAAGTGCTGAGAGACGCTGGGAGGGACTGGGAAGGGATTGGGGGACACTGGGAAGGGATTGAGGGGCACTGGGAAGTGCTGAGAGACGCTGGGAGGGACTGGGAAGGGACTGGGGGGCACTGGGAGGGGACTGGGAGGGGATTGGGGAGCACTGGGAAGGGATTGAGGGGCACTGGGAGGGGACTGGGAGGGACTGGGAAGGGATCGGGAGGCACTGGGAAGTGCTGAGAGACGCTGGGAGGGGACTGGGAGGGGGTTGGGGGGCACTGGGAGGGGACTGGGAAGGGACTGGGGGGCACTGGGAGGGGATTGAGGGGCACTGGGAAGGGATTGAGGGGCACTGGGAGGGACTGGGAAGGGATCGGGAGGCACTGGGAAGTGCTGAGAGACACTGGGAGGGACTGGGGGGGGTTGGGGGGCACTGGGAAGGGATTGGGGGGCACTGGGAGGGACTGGGAAGGGATTGGGGGACACTGGGAGGGGATTGGGGGACACTGGGAGGGACTGGGAAGTTCTGAGAGGCACTGGGAGGACACTGGGAGGCACTGGGAAGGGATTGGGGGGCACTGGGAAGGGACTGGGAAGGGATTGGGGGGCACTGGGAGGGAAAGTGGGAGCACCGGGAGACAGTGGGGGGGCCACTGGGAGGCACCGGAAAGGCGCTGGGAAGAGTTGGGCCGTAACTGGGAGGCACCGGCGTGGCAACTGGGCGCGCTGGGAGGGGGTGCAGCGAGTGGGTCCCACCCCCCAGGTGATCGTGCAGCGGTGCCTGGCCGGCCGCTCGCTGACCCACGTCCGCGCCGGCTGCGTCGTCTGCGGCTACCTCAAAGTCCTGCCCATGTTCCTCATGGTGCTGCCCGGCATGGCCGCCCGCATCCTCTTCCCCGGTCAGCCCCCCTCCTCGGGCACCCCACCCCCCCGCCTTCACCCGCCCAAGATGGCCGCCGCGTCTCCTCCCCCGTGGACACCTATCTCGAGCCATAATTACCCCCCCGCGGCCGCTCCGTGGCCACCCTGGTGTCCCCCTGACCTTCCTGGGCCGACCCACGATGGCCGCCCAAGATGGCCGCCCCCTTCCCCGGGAAGCCCGCGGTGCCCCATCTCCCCCCTACACCCCATAATACCCCCCTACATCCCATAATATACCCCTACACCCCATAATACCCCCCCTACATCCCATAATATCCCCCACACAACCCATAATACCCCCCTACATCCCATAATATCCCCCCTACATCCCATAATATCCCCCTACACCCCGTAATATCCCCCCTACACCCCATAATATCCACCTACACCCCATAATATCCCCCCTACACCCCATAATACCCCCCTACACCCCATAATATCCCACACACACCCCATAATACCCCCCTACATCCCATAATACCCCCCTACACCCCATAATATCCCCCTACACCCCATAATACCCCCCCTACATCCCATAATATCCACCCACACCCCATAATACCCCCCTACATCCCATAATACCCCCCTACATCCCATAATATCCCCCCTACACCCCATAATACCCCCCTACATCCCATAATACCCCCCTACATCCCATAATATCCCACACACACCCCATAATACCCCCCTACACCCCATAATACCCCCCTACATCCCATAATACCCCCCTACATCCCATAATATCCACCTACACCCCATAATATCCCCCACACACCCCATAATATCCACCTACACCCCATAATACCCCCCTACATCCCATAATATCCACCTACACCCCATAATATCCACCTACACCCCATAATATCCCCCCTACACCCCATAATACCCCCCTACATCCCATAATACCCCCCTACACCCCATAATATCCCCCTACACCCCATAATATCCCCCCTACATCCCATAATACCCCCCTACACCCCATAATATCCCCCCTACACCCCATAATACCCCCCTACATCCCATAATACCCCTAATTACCCCCCCATAGTACCCATTAATTACCCCCATCCCACAGTACCCCCTAATTACCCCCCCTCCCACACTCCCCCTAATTACCACCCCATAGTACCCCCTAATTACCCCCATCCCATAGTACCCCCTAATTACCCCCATCCCATAGTACCCGTTAATTACCCCCCCCATAGTACCCGTTAATTACCCCCCTCCCGTTAATTACCCCAGAGGTCGTGGGCTGCGCCGACCCCCAGGGCTGTCGCCGGGCCTGTGGCTCCCCCGCCGGCTGCTCCAACCTGGCCTACCCCCGCCTGGTCATCGCCCTCCTGCCCCCGGGTACGGCTAATTAACCACTCATTAACCACTCATTAACCGCATGTGCTCATTAGGGACTAATTAGGGCCCAATTAGGGGGTTATTAGGGCGTTATTAGGGGGTTGGGGGGGTTATTAGGGGGCCAGAGGCCTTACCTAGGCCCTCTGGGCCTGCGGCTCCAAGCAGCCTACCTGCACCTCGTCATTGCCCTCCTGCCCCCCCGTACGGCTAATTAACCACTCATTAACCACTCATTAACCGCACGTGCTCATTAGGGACTAATTAGGGCCTAATTAGGGGGTTATTAGGGGCCTGGAGGCCTTCTTCGCCTCTTGGGGCCTGCAGCTCAACCCGGCCTACCCCCACCTGGTCATCGCCCTCCTGCCCCCGGGTACGGCTAATTAACCACTCATTAACCACTCATTAACCACATGTGCTCATTAGGGACTAATTAGGGCCCAATTAGGGGGTTATTAGGGCGTTATTAGGGGGTTGGGGGGGTTATTAGGGGGCCAGAGGCCTTACCTAGGCCCTCTGGGCCTGCGGCTCCAAGCAGCCTACCTGCACCTCGTCATTGCCCTCCTGCCCCCCCATACGGCTAATTAACCACTCATTAACCACTCATTAACCGCACGTGCTCATTAGGGACTAATTAGGGACTAATTAGGGGGTTATTAGGGGCCTGGAGGCCTTCTTCGCCTCTTGGGGCCTGCAGCTCCAACCCGGCCTACCCCCACCTGGTCATCGCCTTCCTGCCCGCCCCCCCCCTCCCCCGGCTATGGCTAATTAACAATTATTAGCCAGTTATTAGTGCTATTAGGGACTTATTAGGGCATTATTAATGGCCACTAGGGCTATTAGGGGGCTATTGAGGGGCTCGTAGGGCATTATTAATGGCTACCAGGGCTATTGGGGGGCTGTTAGGCCAATATTAATGGCTATTAGGGCTATTAATGGGCTATTAGGCCACCATTAACGGCTATTGGGGCTAGCAGTGGGTCGCTGGGGGGTCTGGGGGGGGGTTCCCAGTCCGACCCCCCCCTCCCCGTGCCCCCCAGGCCTGCGCGGGCTGATGCTGGCGGTGGTGCTGGCCGCCCTCATGTCCTCCCTGGCCTCCATCTTCGCCAGCTCCGGGGCCCTCTTCACCCTCGACGTCTACCAACGCCTGCGGCCCCACGCCGGGCCCCGCCACCTCCTGATAGCCGGCAGGTGGGGGGCACCCAGGCGTCCGGGGTGGGGGGGGGTGGTGGGGGGTGGGGTGCACCCAGGTGTCTTGGGGGGGGGACGGGACACACACCCAGGTGACCGAGGGGACACCCGGGCGTTTGGGAGCTCAGGTCAACCCAGTCAACGGGGATCAAGGTGCCTGGAGGGATGTTGGGGTCGAGGCCAGAGGGGACCCAGGCATCCGGGGGGGCACCCAGGCATCCGGGGGGGGGGGGGGGGGTAGGGGTGGGGCGCACCCAGGTGTCTCGGGGGGGGACGACACCCCCAGGTGACGGAGAGGGCACCCGGGCGTTTGGGAGCTCAGGTCAACCCAGTCGATGGGGATCCAGGGGACCGGGGGTGACCCAAGGGTCAAGGTCAGAGGGGACCCCGGTGTCCGAGGGTGCACCCAGGCGTCTGGGGGGGGGGATGACTCAAGTGTCTGGGGACACCCAGGTGTCTGGGGGGGGACCCAGGTGACCGGGGGGCACCCAGGCATCCAGGAGGGCACCTGGGCGTTTGGGAGCTCAGGTCAACCCAGTCAACGGGGATCAAGGTGCCTGGAGGGATGTTGGGGTCAAGGCCAGAGGGGACCCAGGCGCCCAGGGGGGCACCCAGGCATCCGGGGGGGCACCCAGGTGTCTGGGGGGACCCAGGTGTCTGGGGAGGGGGGGGACCCACGCATCTGGGGGGCACCCAGCCATCCGGGGGGGCACCCAAGCGTTGGGGAGCTCAGGTCAACCCAGTCAATGGGGATCCAGGGGCTTGGGGAGACCCAGGGGTCAAGGCCAGAGGGGACCCAGGCGCCCGGGGTGGGGGGACACCGAGGTGACGGGGCCGGGGGGGGGGGGACGACACCCCGGTGTCCTGCGCAGGCTGTGGATCATGGCCATGGTGGGGCTGAGCCTGGCCTGGCTGCCGGTGGTGGAGGCGGCGCGGGGGGGGCAGCTCTTCGACTACATCCAGGCCGTCGCCAGTTACCTGGCCCCCCCCGTGGCCGCCGTCTTCTTCCTCGCCGTCTTCGTCCCCCGCGTCAACGAGCCCGTGAGTGACCGAGGACGGGGCCGGGGGCGGGACACCCAGGTCTCTGGGAGGGGACCCAGGCGTCTGGCTGGCTGACCCCCCCCCCCCCCCCTCCCCCCCAGGGTGCCTTTTGGGGGCTCCTGGGGGGGCTGGGGCTGGGCCTGGCCCGGCTGGTGCCCGAATTTGCCTTGGGGACGGGGACCTGCGGGTCCCCCGGCCGCTGCCCCCCCTTCGTCTGCGGCCTCCATTACCTCCACTTCGCCGTCCTCCTCTTCCTCGCCACCGGCCTCATCGTCATCCTCGTCTCCCTCTGCTACCCCCCCATCCCGCGCCAGCATGTGAGTCTGGGGGGGGGAGGGGGCGGGGAAACGGGACACCCGGGAGTCTGGGGGGGGGGATCCGGGTATCCGGGAGGGGACAACCGGGAGCTCAGGTCAACCCAGTCAAGGGGACTCCAGGGGATTGGAGGGACCTGGGGGTCAATGCCAGAGGGGACCCATTTGCTTGGGGGGGGGGGGGGGGCATCCATAAGTCTGGGAGGGGACCCAGGCGTCCTGGGGGGGACCCAGGTATCCGGGGATGGGGGGAGCCGGGAATTTGGGGGGGGCCCCAGGCATCCGGGAGGGGACAATTGGGAGCTCAGGTCAACCCAGTCAATGGGGATCGAGGGGATTGGGGCACCCGGGGGACCAGGCGTCTGGGGGGGGACGACCCCCATGTGCCGGGGACGGGGGGTGGGGGGTGGGTGTCCCAGGAGTCTGGGGGGCGGGGGTAGGGGGGGGGGGGGGACGACACCCAGGCGTCCGCGTTTTCCCGCAGCTCCACCGCTTGGTGTTCAGTCTCCGCAACAGCCGGGAGCCCCGCGTCGACCTCGACCAACCCAAGGCCGGAACCGGCGACGTCCAGCTCCAGGGTGAGGGGACCCTGGGGGGGGGAGGGGGGGAGGGGACACCCTTGTGTCCGGGGAGGGGGACCCTGGTGTCCGGGGGCGGGGGACGGACCCCCAGGTGTCTGGGAGGGACCTGGACCTCACCACCCCCATCTCCCTCCTTCTCCCAGATGTGAAGGCGGAGCCTGTTGGCCAAGGGGCGGGGCCTGTTGGCCAAGGGGTGGGGCCTGTTGGCCAAGGGGCGGGGCCTGTTGGCCAAGGGGGTGTGTCCGAGCCCCCGGCCCCGCCCCCCGAGGACCCGGTGTGGCCCCGCGTGGTGGACGTCAACGCCCTGATCCTGATGGCCGTCGCCGTCTTCCTCTGGGGCTACTTTGCCTGACCGCCCCCCCCCCCACCCCCACCCCGAAATGGATGGAAGCGCCCCAAAAATGAGCCAACCCCCCCCCAAATGACATCGAAATACCCCCAAACTGGCCCAAAACAAGACTAAAATGGCCCAAAACGAACCCAAACTGCCTCAAAACTCCCCCCCCCCAAAAATGAGCCTGGAACGCCCCCAAAATGAGCCAGAAACCCCCCAAACGAGCCCCAAACGCCACAAAATAAGATTAAATGCTCCCCAAATGAACCAAAACTGCCTCAAAACTCCCCAAAATGAGCCGGGGACGCCCCCAAATGAGCCCGAATTGCCCCGAATGAGCCAAAAAAAAAAACCCCAAATGACCTCCAAAGCCTCCAAATAAGACTAAAATGCCTCAAAACTCCCCAAAATGAGTCAAAAAATGACCCCAAATGAGCCAAACGTGCCCCCAAATTGGCCCCCAAATTGGCCCACCCCCTCCCACAACGCTGAAATGCCCCAAAATACCCCGAACCGAGACTAAAATGCCTCAAAACTCCCCAAAACTCCCCAAAACTGACCCCAAAGTGCCCCCCAAATCCCCCAAATGAGCCCCCAACACCCCAAAATGTGCCCAAAACAACAAAAACCGAGCCCCAAATGCCTCAAAATCCCCCAAATTCCCCCGAATTTCCCTCAAATGCCCCAAACGCCTCAAAATCCCCCCAAATTCCCCCGAATTTCCCTCAAATGCCCCAAACGCCTCAAAATCCCCCCAAATACCCCCGAATTTCCCTCAAATGCCCCAAACGCCTCAAAATCCCCCAAAGTGCCCCAATTCCCCCCGCTGAAACACTTGAAAATGGCTCATATTCCCCCCCCCCCCCCCGCCAAAATACCCCGAATGCCATCAAAGGCCCCCCCCCCAAAAACCCCCCCCGAATTTCCCCCAAATCCCCCTCGAAATGCCTTAAAACGCCCCCAAAATCCCCCCAAACCCTCGGCAAAAGGGGCCTGTCCACGAAACTTCCCGTTTTTAGCAACGTGTGTGTGTCCCCCCCCCTCCCCCCCCCCAAAAAAAAAGGTGGGGGGTTTTTTTTTTGACCCCTCTTGGTTAAATAAATAAAAAAAAAACCAACCCCAAAACCTGGTGGGTTTTTGTGTTTGTTTGTTTGTTTTACGGCCCCTCCCCCGCCGCGGATTCGGGGCCGTTTGGGGTCAAGGGGGGGGCGGGGCTTGTCCGTGGCCCCGCCCCTCCCCACTCGAGCTGCCATTCGTCGGCTGCCAGCAGGCTCCGCCCCGTCTCCCACCCGGCGGCCGCCAGCCCTGTGACGTCACAGGCGGAGACGCGGTGACGTCACCCGGAGGGGGGGGGGGCGGGGACACCTCGGAGGTGCCGGGAGTGATGTCACGAGGGCGCGCGATGACACCGGGCGCACGATGACGTCACCGGGGGCGAATCGGGGCGGGGGAAAAGGGGGGTTGGGGGAGGGGGGGGGGGTGTCGCGATGACCCGCGCGATGACGCGGGCGATGACGCGAGCGATGACACGTACCGTGCAGGAAGGCGGGGCCCAGCGTGCGCCACAGGCGGGAGCTCTCGGCCACCACCCCCCAGGGCACCGTCCCCGGCGCTGGGGGGGGGACACACAACACCCCAAAATCACCCCCGGGGACCCCCCAAATAAGTGCCCCCCCCCCCCCGGCACCCTGAAAACTGCCCCAGGGGACCCCAAAACCACCCCAGGGCCCCCCCCAAACCCCTCCGGGACCCCCCAAACCACCCCAGGGCCCCCCCAAACCCCTCCACCCCCCCCGTATCC
>NW_026529971.1:0-22578 GCF_028500815.1 Rissa tridactyla
CTCTTTGGGAACCGCTTGCGTAGCCCCACAGACCTGGGGGCTGCAGGCTTTGCTGCTGCCTTCAGCCTTAAAACCACCCTTTCCCACTTGGCGCTGCGCCAGGCACAAAAATGGCCATACGGCTGGAGATGGGTCCCCCGCCCAAAGAGCCAGCAGGGAAAATTATGCCTTGTTCTAAAGCTCTTTGGGAACCGCTTGCGTAGCCCCACAGACCTGGGGGCTGCGGGCTTTCCTGCTGCCTTTAGCCTCGACACAACCCTTTCCCACTTGGCGCCGCGCCAGGCTCAAAAATGGCCATACGGCTGGAGATGGGTCCCCCTCCCAGAGAGCCAGCAGGGAAAACTATGCCTTGTTCTAAAGCTCTTTGGGAACCGCTTGCGTAGCCCCACAGACCTGGGGGCTGCGGGCTTTCCTGCTGCCTTCAAGCCTCAAAGCCACCCTTTCCCACTGGGCGCCGGGCCAGGCACAAAAATGGCCTATGGCTGGAGATGGGTCCCCCGAACAAAGAGCCAGCAGGGAAAACTATGCCTTGTTCTAAAGCTCTTTGGGAACTGCTTGCGTAGCCCCACAGACCTGGGGGCTGCAGGCTTTCCTGCTGCCTTCAGCCTCAAAGCCACCCTTTCCCACTTGGCGCCGGGCCAGGCACAAAAATGGCCTATGGCTGGAGATGGGTCCCCCGAACAAAGAGCCAGCAGGGAAAACTATGCCTTGTTCTAAAGCTCTTTGGGAACTGCTTGCGTAGCCCCACAGACCTGGGGGCTGCAGGCTTTCCTGCTGCCTTCAGCCTCAAAGCCACCCTTTCCCACTTGGCGCCCTATCAAGCACAAAAATGGCCTATGGCTGGAGATGGGTCCCCCGCCCAAAGAGCCAGCAGGGAAAACTATGCCTTGTTCTAAAGCTCTTTGGGAACCGCTTGCTTGGCCCCACAGACGTGGGGGCTGCGGGCTTTCCTGCTGCCTTCAGCCTCGACACCACCCTTTCCCACTTGGCGCCGCGCCAGGCTCAAAAATGGCCATACGGCTGGAGATGGGTCCCCCGCCCAAAGAGCCAGCAGGGAAAACTATGCCTTGTTCTAAAGCTCTTTGGGAACCGCTTGCGTAGCCCCACAGACCTGGGGGCTGCGGGCTTTCCTGCTGCCTTCACCCTCAAAACCACCCTTTCCCACTTGGCACTGCTCCAGGTTCAAAAATGGCCATACGGCTGGAGATGGGTCCCCCGCCCAGAGAGCCAGCAGGGAAAACTATGCCTTGTTCTAAAGCTCTTTGGGAACCGCTTGCGTAGCCCCACAGACCTGGGGGCTGCGGGCTTTCCTGCTGCCTTCACCCTCAAAACCACCCTTTCCCACTTGGCACTGCTCCAGGCTCAAAAATGGCCATACGGCTGCAGATGGGTCCCCCGCCCAGAGAGCCAGCAGGGAAAACTATGCCTTGTTCTAAAGCTCTTTGGGAACCGCTTGCGTAGCCCCACAGACCTGGGGGCTGCGGGCTTTGCTGCTGCCTTCAGCCTCAAAGCCACCCTTTCCCACTTGGCCCCCGGCCAGGCACAAAAATGGCCATACGGCTGGAGATGGGTCCCCCGCCCAAAGAGCCAGCAGGGAAAACTATGCCTTGTTCTAATGCTCTTTGGGAACCGCTTGCGTAGCCCCACAGACCTGGGGGCTGCAGGCTTTGCTGCTGCCTTCAGCCTCAAAACCACCCTTTCCCACTTGGCGCTGCGCCAGGCACAAAAATGGCCATACGGCTGGAGATGGGTCCCCCGCCCAAAGAGCCAGCAGGGAAAATTATGCCTTGTTCTAAAGCTCTTTGGGAACCGCTTGCGTAGCCCCACAGACCTGGGGGCTGCGGGCTTTCCTGCTGCCTTTAGCCTCGACACAACCCTTTCCCACTTGGCGCCGCGCCAGGCTCAAAAATGGCCATACGGCTGGAGATGGGTCCCCCTCCCAGAGAGCCAGCAGGGAAAACTATGCCTTGTTCTAAAGCTCTTTGGGAACCGCTTGCGTAGCCCCACAGACCTGGGGGCTGCGGGCTTTCCTGCTGCCTTCAAGCCTCAAAGCCACCCTTTCCCACTGGGCGCCGGGCCAGGCACAAAAATGGCCTATGGCTGGAGATGGGTCGCCCGAACAAAGAGCCAGCAGGGAAAACTATGCCTTGTTCTAAAGCTCTTTGGGAACTGCTTGCGTAGCCCCACAGACCTGGGGGCTGCAGGCTTTCCTGCTGCCTTCAGCCTCAAAGCCACCCTTTCCCACTTGGCGCCCTATCAAGCACAAAAATGGCCTATGGCTGGAGATGGGTCCCCCGCCCAAAGAGCCAGCAGGGAAAACTATGCCTTGTTCTAAAGCTCTTTGGGAACCGCTTGCTTGGCCCCACAGACGTGGGGGCTGCGGGCTTTCCTGCTGCCTTCAGCCTCGACAGCACCCTTTCCCACTTGGCGCCGCGCCAGGCACAAAAATGGCCTATGTCTGGAGATGGGTCCCATGCCCTAAGAGCCAGCTGGGAAAACTATGCCTTGTTCTAAAGCTCTTTGGGAACCGCTTGCGTAGCACCACAGACCTGGGGGTTGCGGGCTTTGCTCCTGCCTTCAGCCTCAAAGCCACCCTTTCCCACCTGGCGCCGCGCCAGGCTCAAAAATGGCCATACGGCTGGAGATGGGTCCCCCGCCCAGAGAGCCAGCAGGGAAAACTATGCCTTGTTCTAAAGCTCTTTGGGAACCGCTTGCGTAGCCCCACAGACCTGGGGGCTGCGGGCTTTCCTGCTGTCTTCAGCCTCAAAGCAACCCTTTCCCACTTGGCGCCCTATCAAGCACAAAAATGGCCTATGGCTGGAGATGGGTCCCATGCCCAAAGAGCCAGCAGGGAAAACTATGCCTTGTTCTAAAGCTCTTTGAGAACCGCTTGCTTGGCCCCACAGACCTAGGGGCTGCGGGCTTTCCTGCTGCCTTCAGCGTCAAAACCACCCTTTCCCACTTGGCCCCCGGCCAGGCACAAAAATGGCCATACGGCTGGAGATGGGTCCCCCGCCCAAAGAGCCAGCAGGGAAAACTATGCCTTGTTCTAATGCTCTTTGGGAACCGCTTGCGTAGCCCCACAGACCTGGGGGCTGCAGGCTTTGCTGCTGCCTTCAGCCTTAAAACCACCCTTTCCCACTTGGCGCTGCGCCAGGCACAAAAATGGCCATACGGCTGGAGATGGGTCCCCCGCCCAAAGAGCCAGCAGGGAAAATTATGCCTTGTTCTAAAGCTCTTTGGGAACCGCTTGCGTAGCCCCACAGACCTGGGGGCTGCGGGCTTTCCTGCTGCCTTTAGCCTCGACACAACCCTTTCCCACTTGGCGCCGCGCCAGGCTCAAAAATGGCCATACGGCTGGAGATGGGTCCCCCTCCCAGAGAGCCAGCAGGGAAAACTATGCCTTGTTCTAAAGCTCTTTGGGAACCGCTTGCGTAGCCCCACAGACCTGGGGGCTGCGGGCTTTCCTGCTGCCTTCAAGCCTCAAAGCCACCCTTTCCCACTGGGCGCCGGGCCAGGCACAAAAATGGCCTATGGCTGGAGATGGGTCCCCCGAACAAAGAGCCAGCAGGGAAAACTATGCCTTGTTCTAAAGCTCTTTGGGAACTGCTTGCGTAGCCCCACAGACCTGGGGGCTGCAGGCTTTCCTGCTGCCTTCAGCCTCAAAGCCACCCTTTCCCACTTGGCGCCGGGCCAGGCACAAAAATGGCCTATGGCTGGAGATGGGTCCCCCGAACAAAGAGCCAGCAGGGAAAACTATGCCTTGTTCTAAAGCTCTTTGGGAACTGCTTGCGTAGCCCCACAGACCTGGGGGCTGCAGGCTTTCCTGCTGCCTTCAGCCTCAAAGCCACCCTTTCCCACTTGGCGCCCTATCAAGCACAAAAATGGCCTATGGCTGGAGATGGGTCCCCCGCCCAAAGAGCCAGCAGGGAAAACTATGCCTTGTTCTAAAGCTCTTTGGGAACCGCTTGCTTGGCCCCACAGACGTGGGGGCTGCGGGCTTTCCTGCTGCCTTCAGCCTCGACACCACCCTTTCCCACTTGGCGCCGCGCCAGGCTCAAAAATGGCCATACGGCTGGAGATGGGTCCCCCGCCCAAAGAGCCAGCAGGGAAAACTATGCCTTGTTCTAAAGCTCTTTGGGAACCGCTTGCGTAGCCCCACAGACCTGGGGGCTGCGGGCTTTCCTGCTGCCTTCACCCTCAAAACCACCCTTTCCCACTTGGCACTGCTCCAGGCTCAAAAATGGCCATACGGCTGCAGATGGGTCCCCCGCCCAGAGAGCCAGCAGGGAAAACTATGCCTTGTTCTAAAGCTCTTTGGGAACCGCTTGCGTAGCCCCACAGACCTGGGGGCTGCGGGCTTTGCTGCTGCCTTCAGCCTCAAAGCCACCCTTTCCCACTTGGCGCCGGGCCAGGCACAAAAATGGCCATACGGCTGGAGATGGGTCCCCCGCCCAAAGAGCCAGCAGGGAAAACTATGCCTTGTTCTAAAGCTCTTTGGGAACCGCTTGCTTGGCCCCACAGACCTGGGGGCTGCAGGCTTTGCTGCTGCCTTCAGCCTCAACACCACCCTTTCCCACTACGCACCGCGCCAGGCACAAAAATGGCCATACGGCTGGAGATGGGTCCCCTGCCAAAAGAGCCAGCAGGGAAAACTATGCCTTGTTCTAAAGCTCTTTGGGAACCGCTTGCGTAGCCCCACAGACCTGGGGGCTGCGGGCTTTCCTGCTGCCTTCAGATTCAAAGCCACCCTTTCCCTCTTGGGGCTTCGCCAGGCACAAAAATGGCCATACGGCTGGAGATGGGTCCCCCGCCCAAAGAGCGAGCAGGGAAAACTATGCCTTGTTCTAAAGCTCTTTGGGAACCGCTTGCGTAGCCCCACAGACCTGGGGGCTGCGGGCTTTCCTGCTGCCTTCACCCTCAAAACCACCCTTTCCCACTTGGCACTGCTCCAGGTTCAAAAATGGCCATACGGCTGGAGATGGGTCCCCCGCCCAGAGAGCCAGCAGGGAAAACTATGCCTTGTTCTAAAGCTCTTTGGGAACCGCTTGCGTAGCCCCACAGACCTGGGGGCTGCGGGCTTTCCTGCTGCCTTCACCCTCAAAACCACCCTTTCCCACTTGGCACTGCTCCAGGCTCAAAAATGGCCATACGGCTGCAGATGGGTCCCCCGCCCAGAGAGCCAGCAGGGAAAACTATGCCTTGTTCTAAAGCTCTTTGGGAACCGCTTGCGTAGCCCCACAGACCTGGGGGCTGCGGGCTTTGCTGCTGCCTTCAGCCTCAAAGCCACCCTTTCCCACTTGGCCCCCGGCCAGGCACAAAAATGGCCATACGGCTGGAGATGGGTCCCCCGCCCAAAGAGCCAGCAGGGAAAACTATGCCTTGTTCTAATGCTCTTTGGGAACCGCTTGCGTAGCCCCACAGACCTGGGGGCTGCAGGCTTTGCTGCTGCCTTCAGCCTCAAAACCACCCTTTCCCACTTGGCGCTGCGCCAGGCACAAAAATGGCCATACGGCTGGAGATGGGTCCCCCGCCCAAAGAGCCAGCAGGGAAAATTATGCCTTGTTCTAAAGCTCTTTGGGAACCGCTTGCGTAGCCCCACAGACCTGGGGGCTGCGGGCTTTCCTGCTGCCTTTAGCCTCGACACAACCCTTTCCCACTTGGCGCCGCGCCAGGCTCAAAAATGGCCATACGGCTGGAGATGGGTCCCCCTCCCAGAGAGCCAGCAGGGAAAACTATGCCTTGTTCTAAAGCTCTTTGGGAACCGCTTGCGTAGCCCCACAGACCTGGGGGCTGCGGGCTTTCCTGCTGCCTTCAAGCCTCAAAGCCACCCTTTCCCACTGGGCGCCGGGCCAGGCACAAAAATGGCCTATGGCTGGAGATGGGTCCCCCGAACAAAGAGCCAGCAGGGAAAACTATGCCTTGTTCTAAAGCTCTTTGGGAACTGCTTGCGTAGCCCCACAGACCTGGGGGCTGCAGGCTTTCCTGCTGCCTTCAGCCTCAAAGCCACCCTTTCCCACTTGGCGCCCTATCAAGCACAAAAATGGCCTATGGCTGGAGATGGGTCCCCCGCCCAAAGAGCCAGCAGGGAAAACTATGCCTTGTTCTAAAGCTCTTTGGGAACCGCTTGCTTGGCCCCACAGACGTGGGGGCTGCGGGCTTTCCTGCTGCCTTCAGCCTCGACACCACCCTTTCCCACTTGGCGCCGCGCCAGGCTCAAAAATGGCCATACGGCTGGAGATGGGTCCCCCGCCCAAAGAGCCAGCAGGGAAAACTATGCCTTGTTCTAAAGCTCTTTGGGAACCGCTTGCGTAGCCCCACAGACCTGGGGGCTGCGGGCTTTCCTGCTGCCTTCACCCTCAAAACCACCCTTTCCCACTTGGCACTGCTCCAGGCTCAAAAATGGCCATACGGCTGCAGATGGGTCCCCCGCCCAGAGAGCCAGCAGGGAAAACTATGCCTTGTTCTAAAGCTCTTTGGGAACCGCTTGCGTAGCCCCACAGACCTGGGGGCTGCGGGCTTTGCTGCTGCCTTCAGCCTCAAAGCCACCCTTTCCCACTTGGCGCCGGGCCAGGCACAAAAATGGCCATACGGCTGGAGATGGGTCCCCCGCCCAAAGAGCCAGCAGGGAAAACTATGCCTTGTTCTAAAGCTCTTTGGGAACCGCTTGCTTGGCCCCACAGACCTGGGGGCTGCAGGCTTTGCTGCTGCCTTCAGCCTCAACACCACCCTTTCCCACTACGCACCGCGCCAGGCACAAAAATGGCCATACGGCTGGAGATGGGTCCCCTGCCAAAAGAGCCAGCAGGGAAAACTATGCCTTGTTCTAAAGCTCTTTGGGAACCGCTTGCGTAGCCCCACAGACCTGGGGCTGCAGGGTTTGTGCTGCCTTCAGCGTCAAAGCCACCCTTTCCCACTTGGCGCTGCGCCATGCACAAAAATGGCCGTACGGCTGGAGATGGGTCCCCCGCCCAAAGAGCCAGCAGGGAAAACTATGCCTTGTTCTAAAGCTCTTTGGGAACCGCTTGCGTAGCCGCACAGACCTGGGGGCTGCGGGCTTTGCTGCTGCCTTCAGCCTCAAAGCCACCCTTTCCCACTTGGCGCCGGGCCAGGCACAAAAATGGCCATACGGCTGGAGATGGGTCCCCCGCCCAAAGAGCCAGCAGGGAAAACTATGCCTTGTTCTAAAGCTCTTTGTGATCCGCTTGTGTAGCCGCACAGACCTGGGGGCTGCAGGCTTTCCTGCTGCCTTCAGCCTCAAAACCATCCTATGCCACTACGCACCGCGCCAGGCACAAAAATAGCCATACGGCTGGAGATGGGTCCCCCGCCCAAAGAGCCAGCAGGGAAAATTATGCCTTGTTCTAAAGCTCTTTGGGAACCGCTTGCGTAGCCCCACACACCTGGGGGCTGCAGGCTTTCCTGCTGCCTTCAGCCTCGACAGCACCCTTTCCCACTTGGCTTCGCGCCAGGCACAAAAATGACCTATGGCTGGAGATGGGTCCCATGCCCTAAGAGCCAGCTGGGAAAACTATGCCTTGTTCTAAAGCTCTTTGGGAACCGCTTGCGTAGCACCACAAACCTGGGGGCTGCAGTCTTTGCTGCTGCCTTCAGCCTCAAAGCCACCCTTTCCCACTTGGCGCCCTATCAAGCACAAAAATGGCCTATGGCTGGAGATGGGTCCCATGCCCAAAGAGCCAGCAGGGAAAACTATGCCTTGTTCTAAAGCTCTTTGGGAACCGCTTGCTTGGCCCCACAGACCTGGGGGCTGCGGGCTTTCCTGCTGCCTTCAGCCTCAAAGCCACCCTTTCCCACTTGGCGCCGCGCCAGGCACAAAAATGGCCATACGGCTGGAGATGGGTCCCCCGCCCAGAGAGCCAGCAGGGAAAACTATGCCTTGTTCTAAAGCTCTTTGGGAACCGCTTGCGTAGCCCCACAGACCTGGGGGCTGCGGGCTTTCCTGCTGCCTTCAGCCTCAAAGCCACCCTTTCCCACTTGGCGCCGGGCCAGGCACAAAAATGGCCATATGGCTGGAGATGGGTCCCATGCCCAAAGAGCCAGCAGGGAAAACTATGCCTTGTTCTAAAGCTCTTTGGGAACCGCTTGCGTAGCCCCACAGACGTGGGGGCTGCGGGCTTTCCTGCTGCCTTCAGCCTCAAAACCACCCTATGCCACTACGCACCGCGTCAGGCACAAAAATAGCCATACGGCTGGAGATGGGTCCCCCACCCAAAGAGCCAGCAGGGAAAATTATGCCTTGTTCTAAAGCTCTTTGGGAACCGCTTGCGTAGCCGCACAGACCTGGGGGCTGCGGGCTTTCCTGCTGCCTTCAGCCTCGACACCACCCTTTCCCACTTGGCGCCCTATCAAGCACAAAAATGGCCTATGGCTGGAGATGGGTCCCATGCCCAAAGAGCCAGCAGGGAAAACTATGCCTTGTTCTAAAGCTCTTTGGGAACCGCTTGCTTGGCCCCACAGACGTGGGGGCTGCGGGCTTTCCTGCTGCCTTCAGCCTCAAAACCACCCTATGCCACTACGCACCGCGTCAGGCACAAAAATAGCCATACGGCTGGAGATGGGTCCCCCACCCAAAGAGCCAGCAGGGAAAATTATGCCTTGTTCTAAAGCTCTTTGGGAACCGCTTGCGTAGCCGCACAGACCTGGGGGCTGCGGGCTTTCCTGCTGCCTTCAAGCCTCAAAACCACCCTTTCCCACTTGGCACTGCTCCAGGTTCAAAAATGGCCATACGGCTGGAGATGGGTCCCCCGCCCAGAGAGCCAGCAGGGAAAACTATGCCTTGTTCTAAAGCTCTTTGGGAACCGCTTGCTTGGCCCCACAGACCTGGGGGCTGCGGGCTTTCCTGCTGCCTTCAGCCTCAAAGCCACCCTTTCCCTCTTGGCGCCGGGCCAGGCACAAAAATGGCCATACGGCTGGAGATGGGTCCCCCGCCCAAAGAGCCAGCAGGGAAAACTATGCCTTGTTCTAAAGCTCTTTGGGAACCGCTTGCGTAGCCCCACAGACCTGGGGCTGCAGGGTTTGTGCTGCCTTCAGCGTCAAAGCCACCCTTTCCCACTTGGCGCTGCGCCATGCACAAAAATGGCCGTACGGCTGGAGATGGGTCCCCCGCCCAAAGAGCCAGCAGGGAAAACTATGCCTTGTTCTAAAGCTCTTTGGGAACCGCTTGCGTAGCCGCACAGACCTGGGGGCTGCGGGCTTTGCTGCTGCCTTCAGCCTCAAAGCCACCCTTTCCCACTTGGCGCCGGGCCAGGCGCAAAAATGGCCATACGGCTGGAGATGGGTCCCCCGCCCAAAGAGCCAGCAGGGAAAACTATGCCTTGTTCTAAAGCTCTTTGTGATCCGCTTGTGTAGCCGCACAGACCTGGGGGCTGCAGGCTTTCCTGCTGCCTTCAGCCTCAAAACTATCCTATGCCACTACGCACCGCGCCAGGCACAAAAATAGCCATACGGCTGGAGATGGGTCCCCCGCCCAAAGAGCCAGCAGGGAAAATTATGCCTTGTTCTAAAGCTCTTTGGGAACCGCTTGCATAGCCCCACACACCTGGGGGCTGCAGGCTTTCCTGCTGCCTTCAGCCTCGACAGCACCCTTTCCCACTTGGCTTCGCGCCAGGCACAAAAATGGCCTATGGCTGGAGATGGGTCCCATGCCCTAAGAGCCAGCTGGGAAAACTATGCCTTGTTCTAAAGCTCTTTGGGAACCGCTTGCGTAGCACCACAAACCTGGGGGCTGCAGGCTTTGCTCCTGCCTTCAGCCTCAAAGCCACCCTTTCCCACCTGGCGCCGCGCCAGGCTCAAAAATGGCCATACGGCTGGAGATGGGTCCCCCGCCCAGAGAGCCAGCAGGGAAAACTATGCCTTGTTCTAAAGCTCTTTGGGAACCGCTTGCGTAGCCCCACAGACCTGGGGGCTGCGGGCTTTCCTGCTGCCTTCAGCCTCAAAGCCACCCTTTCCCACTTGGCGCCCTATCAAGCACAAAAATTGCCTATGGCTGGAGATGGGTCCCATGCCCAAAGAGCCAGCAGGGAAAACTATGCCTTGTTCTAAAGCTCTTTGGGAACCGCTTGCGTAGCCCCACACACCTGGGGGCTGCGGGCTTTCCTGCTGCCTTCAGCCTCAAAACCACCCTTTCCCACTTGGCGCCGGGCCAGGTACAAAAATGGCCTGTGGCTTGAGATGGGTCCCCCGCCCAAAGAGCCAGCAGGGAAAACTATGCCTTGTTCTAAAGCTCTTTGGGAACCGCTTGCTTGGCCCCACAGACCTGGGGGCTGCAGTCTTTGCTGCTGCCTTCAGCCTCAAAGCCACCCTTTCCCACTTGGCGCCCTATCAAGCACAAAAATGGCCTATGGCTGGAGATGGGTCCCATGCCCAAAGAGCCAGCAGGGAAAACTATGCCTTGTTCTAAAGCTCTTTGGGAACCGCTTGCTTGGCCCCACAGACCTGGGGGCTGCGGGCTTTCCTGCTGCCTTCAGCCTCGACACCACCCTTTCCCACTTGGCGCCGCGCCAGGCACAAAAATGGCCATACGGCTGGAGATGGGTCCCCCGCCCAGAGAGCCAGCAGGGAAAACTATGCCTTGTTCTAAAGCTCTTTGGGAACCGCTTGCGTAGCCCCACAGACCTGGGGGCTGCGGGCTTTCCTGCTGCCTTCAGCCTCAAAGCCACCCTTTCCCACTTGGCGCTGCGCCAGGCACAAAAATGGCCATATGGCTGGAGATGGGTCCCATGCCCAAAGAGCCAGCAGGGAAAACTATGCCTTGTTCTAAAGCTCTTTGGGAACCGCTTGCGTAGCCCCACAGACCTGGGGGCTGCGGGCTTTGCTGCTGCCTTCAGCCTCAAAGCCACCCTTTCCCACTTGGCGCCGCGCCAGGCACAAAAATGGCCATACGTCTGGAGATGGGTCCCCCGCCCAAAGAGCCAGCAGGGAAAACTATGCCTTGTTCTAAAGCTCTTTGGGAACCGCTTGCGTAGCCCCACAGACCTGGGGGCTGCAGTCTTTGCTGCTGCCTTCAGCGTCAAAACCACCCTTTCCCACTACGCACCGCGCCAGGCACAAAAATGGCCATACGGCTGGAGATGGGTCCCCCGCCCAAAGAGCCAGCAGGGAAAACTATGCCTTGTTCTAAAGCTCTTTGGGAACCGCTTGCTTGGCCCCACAGACGTGGGGGCTGCGGGCTTTCCTGCTGCCTTCAGCCTCAAAACCACCCTATGCCACTACGCACCGCGTCAGGCACAAAAATAGCCATACGGCTGGAGATGGGTCCCCCACCCAAAGAGCCAGCAGGGAAAATTATGCCTTGTTCTAAAGCTCTTTGGGAACCGCTTGCGTAGCCGCACAGACCTGGGGGCTGCGGGCTTTCCTGCTGCCTTCAGCCTCGACACCACCGTTTCCCACTTGGCGCCCTATCAAGCACAAAAATGGCCTATGGCTGGAGATGGGTCCCATGCCCAAAGAGCCAGCAGGGAAAACTATGCCTTGTTCTAAAGCTCTTTGGGAACCGCTTGCGTAGCCCCACACACGTGGGGGCTGCGGGCTTTCCTGCTGCCTTCAGCCTCAAAACCACCCTTTCCCACTTGGCACTGCTCCAGGCTCAAAAATGGCCATACGGCTGGAGATGGGTCCCCCGCCCAAAGAGCCAGCAGGGAAAACTATGCCTTGTTCTAAAGCTCTTTGGGAACCGCTTGCGTAGCCCCACAGACCTGGGGGCTGCGGGCTTTCCTGCTGCCTTCAGCCTCAAAGCCACCCTTTCGCACTTGGGGCTTCGCCATGCACAAAAATGGCCATATGGCTGGAGATGGGTCCCATGCCCAAAGAGCCAGCAGGGAAAACTATGCCTTGTTCTAAAGCTCTTTGGGAACCGCTTGCGTAGCCCCACAGACCTGGGGGCTGCGGGCTTTCCTGCTGCCTTCAGCCTCAAAGCCACCCTTTCCCACTTGGCGCCGCGCCAGGCACAAAAATGGCCATACGGCTGGAGATGGGTCCCCCGCCCAAAGAGCCAGCAGGGAAAACTATGCCTTGTTCTAAAGCTCTTTGGGAACCGCTTGCGTAGCCCCACAGACCTGGGGGCTGCAGTCTTTGCTGCTGCCTTCAGCGTCAAAACCACCCTTTCCCACTACGCACCGCGCCAGGCACAAAAATGGCCATACGGCTGGAGATGGGTCCCCCGCCCAAAGAGCCAGCAGGGAAAACTATGCCTTGTTCTAAAGCTCTTTGGGAACCGCTTGCTTGGCCCCACAGACGTGGGGGCTGCGGGCTTTCCTGCTGCCTTCAGCCTCAAAACCACCCTATGCCACTACGCACCGCGTCAGGCAC
Organism: Rissa tridactyla; assembly: GCF_028500815.1. NCBI lineage: Eukaryota > Metazoa > Chordata > Aves > Charadriiformes > Laridae > Rissa > Rissa tridactyla. The sequence continues at coordinate 12,328 of NW_026529971.1, forward strand.
AAAAATAGCCATACGGCTGGAGATGGGTCCCCCCACCCAAAGAGCCAGCAGGGAAAATTATGCCTTGTTCTAAAGCTCTTTGGGAACCGCTTGCGTAGCCGCACAGACCTGGGGGCTGCGGGCTTTCCTGCTGCCTTCAGCCTCGACACCACCCTTTCCCACTTGGCGCCCTATCAAGCACAAAAATGGCCTATGGCTGGAGATGGGTCCCATGCCCAAAGAGCCAGCAGGGAAAACTATGCCTTGTTCTAAAGCTCTTTGGGAACCGCTTGCGTAGCCCCACAGACCTGGGGGCTGCGGGCTTTCCTGCTGCCTTCAGCCTCAAAGCCACCCTTTCGCACTTGGGGCTTCGCCAGGCACAAAAATGGCCATACGGCTGGAGATGGGTCCCATGCCCAAAGAGCCAGCAGGGAAAACTATGCCTTGTTCTAAAGCTCTTTGGGAACCGTTTGCATAGCCCCACAGACCTGGGGGCTGCGGGCTTTCCTGCTGCCTTTAGCCTCGACACCACCCTTTCCCTCTTGGCGCCGCGCCAGGCACAAAAATGGCCGTACGGCTGGAGATGGGTCCCCCGCCCAAAGAGCCAGCAGGGAAAACTATGCCTTGTTCTAAAGCTCTTTGGGAACCGCTTGCGTAGCCCCACAGACCTGGGGGCTGCAGGCTTTCCTGCTGCCTTCAGCCTCAAAGCCACCCTTTCCCACTTTGCGCCGCATCAGGCACAAAAATGGCCATACGGCTGGAGATGGGTCCCCCGCCCAAAGAGCCAGCAGGGAAAACTATGCCTTGTTCTAAAGCTCTTTGGGAACTGCTTGCGTAGCCCCACAGACCTGGGGGCTGCAGGCTTTCCTGCTGCCTTCAGCCTCAAAACCACCCTTTCCCACTACGCAACGCGCCAGGCATAAAAATAGCCATACGACTGGAGATGGGTCCCCCGCCCAAAGAGCCAGCAGGGAAAACTCTGCCTTGTTCTAAAGCTCTTTGGGAACCGCTTGCGTAGCCCCACAGACCTGGGGGCTGCGGGCTTTCCTGCTGCCTTCAGCCTCGACAGCACCCTTTCCCACTTGGCGCCCTATCAAGCACAAAAATGGCCTATGGCTGGAGATGGGTCCCATGCCCTAAGAGCCAGCTGGGAAAACTATGCCTTGTTCTAAAGCTCTTTGGGAACCGCTTGCGTAGCCCCACAGACCTGGGGGCTGCGGGCTTTCCTGCTGTCTTCAGCCTCAAAGCAACCCTTTCCCACTTGGCGCCCTATCAAGCACAAAAATGGCCTATGGCTGGAGATGGGTCCCATGCCCAAAGAGCCAGCAGGGAAAACTATGCCTTGTTCTAAAGCTCTTTGGGAACCGCTTGCGTAGCCCCACACACCTGGGGGCTGCGGGCTTTCCTACTGCCTTCAGCCTTGACACCACCCTTTCCCACTTGGCGCCCTATCAAGCACAAAAATGGCCTATGGCTGGAGATGGGTCCCATGCCCAAAGAGCCAGCAGGGAAAACTATGCCTTGTTCTAAAGCTCTTTGGGAACCGCTTGCTTGGCCCCACAGACCTGGGGGCTGCGGGCTTTCCTGCTGCCTTCAGCCTCGACACCACCCTTTCAAACTTGGCGCCGCGCCAGGCACAAAAATGGCCATACGGCTGGAGATGGGTCCCCCGCCCAAAGAGCCAGCAGGGAAAACTATGCCTTGTTCTAAAGCTCTTTGGGAACCGCTTGCGTAGCCCCACAGACGTGGGGGCTGCGGGCTTTCCTGCTGCCTTCACCCTCAAAACCACCCTTTCCCACTTGGCACTGCTCCAGGCTCAAAAATGGCCATACGGCTGGAGATGTGTCCCCCGCCCAAAGAGCCAGCAGGGAAAACTATGCCTTGTTCTAAAGCTCTTTGGGAACCGCTTGCGTAGCCCCACAGACCTGGGGGCTGCGGGCTTTCCTGCTGCCTTCAGCCTCAAAGCCACCCTTTCCCACTTGGCGCCGGGCCAGGCACAAAAATGGCCATACGGCTGGAGATGGGTCCCCCGCCCAAAGAGCCAGCAGGGAAAACTATGCCTTGTTCTAAAGCTCTTTGGGAACCGCTTGCGTAGCCCCACAGACCTGGGGGCTGCAGTCTTTGCTGCTGCCTTCAGCCTCAACACCACCCTTTCCCACTTGGCGCCGGGCCAGGCACAAAAATGGCCATACGGCTGGAGATGGGTCCCCTGCCCAAAGAGCCAGCAGGGAAAACTATGCCTGTTCCTAAAGCTCTTTGGTGAACCGCTTGCGTAGCCCCACAGACCTGGGGGCTGCGGGCTTTCCTGCTGCCTTCAGCGTCAAAACCACCCTTTCCCACTACGCACCGCGCAGGCACAAAAATGGCCATACGGCTGGAGATGGGTCCCCCGCCCAAAGAGCCAGCAGGGAAAACTATGCCTTGTTCTAAAGCTCTTTGGGAACCGCTTGCTTGGCCCCACAGACGTGGGGGCTGCGGGGCTTTCCTGCTGCCTTCAGCCTCAAAACCACCCTATGCCACTACGCACCGCGTCAGGCACAAAAATAGCCATACGGCTGGGAGATGGGTCCCCCACCCAAAGAGCCAGCAGGGAAAACTATGCCTTGTTCTAAAGCTCTTTGGGAACCGCTTGCGTAGCCCCACAGACCTGGGGGCTGCAGGCTTTCCTGCTGTCTTTAGCCTCAAAGCCACCCTTTCTCACTTGGCGCCCTATCAGGCACAAAAATGGCCTATGGGTGGAGATGGGTCCCATGCCCAAAGAGCCAGCAGGGAAAACTATGCCTTGTTCTAAAGCTCTTTGGGAACCGCTTGCGTAGCCCCACAGACCTGGGGGCTGCGGGCTTTCCTGCTGCCTTCAGCCTCAAAGCCACCCTTTCCCACTTGGCGCTGCGCCATGCACAAAAATGGCCATACGGCTGGAGATGGGTCCCCCGCCAAAGAGCCAGCAGGGAAAACTATGCCTTGTTCTAAAGCTCTTTGGGAACTGCTTGCGTAGCTCCACAGACCTGGGGGCTGCGGGCTTTCCTGCTGCCTTTAGCCTCGACACCACCCTTTCCCTCTTGGCGCCGCGCCAGGCACAAAATGGCCGTACAGCTGGAGATGGGGTCCCCCCGCCCAAAAAGCAGCAGGGAAAATTATGCCTTGTTCTAAAGCTCTTTGGGAACCGCTTGCGTAGCCGCACAGACCTGGGGGCTGCGGGCTTTCCTGCTGCCTTCAGCCTCGACACCACCCTTTCCCACTTGGCGCCCTATCAAGCACAAAAATGGCCTATGGCTGGAGATGGGTCCCATGCCCAAAGAGCCAGCAGGGAAAACTATGCCTTGTTCTAAAGCTCTTTGGGAACCGCTTGCGTAGCCCCACACACGTGGGGGCTGCGGGCTTTCCTGCTGCCTTCAGCCTCAAAACCACCCTTTCCCACTTGGCCCCCGGCCAGGCACAAAATGGCCATACGGCTGGAGATGGGTCCCCCGCCCAAAGAGCCAGCAGGGAAAATTATGCCTTGTTCTAAAGCTCTTTGGGAACCGCTTGCGTAGCCCCACAGACCTGGGGGCTGCAGGCTTTGCTGCTGCCTTCAGCCTCAAAACCACCCTTTCCCACTTGGCGCTGCGCCAGGCACAAAAATGGCCATATGGCTGGAGATGGGTCCCCCGCCCAAAGAGCCAGCAGGGAAAATTATGCCTTGTTCTAAAGCTCTTTGGGAACCGCTTGCGTAGCCCCACAGACCTGGGGGCTGCGGGCTTTCCTGCTGCCTTCTAGCCTCAAAGCCACCCTTTCCCACTGGGCGCCGGGCCAGGCACAAAAATGGCCTAATGGCTGGAGATGGGTCCCCCGCCCAAAGAGCCAGCAGGGAAAACTATGCCTTGTTCTAAAGCTCTTTGGGAAACTGCTTGCGTAGCCCCACAGACCTGGGGGCTGCGGGCTTTCCTGCTGCCTTCAGCCTCGACACCACCCTTTCCCACTTGGCACTGCTCCAGGCTCAAAAATGGCCATACGGCTGGAGATGGGTCCCCCGCCCAGAGAGCCAGCAGGGAAAACTATGCCTTGTTCTAAAGCTCTTTGGGAACCGCTTGCGTAGCCGCACAGACCTGGGGGCTGCGGGCTTTCCTGCTGCCTTCAGCGTCAAAACCACCCTTTCCCACTACGCACCGCGCCAGGCACAAAAATGGCCATACGGCTGGAGATGGGTCCCCCGCCCAAAGAGCCAGCAGGGAAAACTATGCCTTGTTCTAAAGCTCTTTGGGAACCGCTTGCTTGGCCCCACAGACGTGGGGGCTGCGGGCTTTCCTGCTGCCTTCAGCCTCAAAACCACCCTATGCCACTACGCACCGCGTCAGGCACAAAAATAGCCATACGGCTGGAGATGGGTCCCCCACCAAAGAGCCAGCAGGGAAAACTATGCCTTGTTCTAAAGCTCTTTGGGAACCGCTTGCGTAGCCCCACAGACCTGGGGGCTGCAGGCTTTCCTGCTGTCTTCAGCCTCAAAGCCACCCTTTCCCACTTGGCGCCCTATCAGGCACAAAAATGGCCTATGGGTGGAGATGGGTCCCATGCCCAAAGAGCCAGCAGGGAAAACTATGCCTTGTTCTAAAGCTCTTTGGGAACCGCTTGCGTAGCCCCACAGACCTGGGGGCTGCGGGCTTTCCTGCTGCCCTTCAGCCTCGATACCACCATTTCCCACTTGGCGCTGCGCCATGCACAAAAATGGCATAAGCTGGAGATGGGTCCCCCGCCCAAAGAGCCAGCAGGGAAAACTATGCCTTGTTCTAAAGCTCTTTGGGAACCGCTTGCGTAGCCCCACAGACCTGGGGGGCTGCGGGCTTTCCTGCTGCCTTTAGCCTCGACACCACCCTTTCCCGCTTGGCGCCGGGCCAGGCACAAAAATGGCCATATGGCTGGAGATGGGTCCCATGCCCAAAGAGCCAGCAGGGAAAACTATGCCTTGTTCTAAAGCTCTTTGGGAACCGCTTGCGTAGCCCCACAGACCTGGGGGCTGCGGGCTTTGCTGCTGCCTTCAGCCTCAAAGCCACCCTTTCCCACTTGGCGCCGCGCCAGGCACAAAAATGGCCATACGGCTGGAGATGGGTCCCCCGCCAAAGAGCCAGCAGGGAAAACTATGCCTTGTTCTAAAGCTCTTTGGGAACCGCTTGCTTGGCCCCACAGACCTGGGGGCTGCAGGCTTTGCTGCTGCCTTCAGCCTCAACACCACCCTTTCCCACTTGGCGCCGGGGCCAGGGACAAAAATGGCCATACGGCTGGTGATGGGTCCCCTGCCCAAAGAGCCAGCAGGGAAAACTATGCCTTGTTCTAAAGCTCTTTGGTGAAACGCTTGCGTAGCCCCACAGACCTGGGGGCTGCGGGCTTTCCTGCTGCCTTCAGCGTCAAAACCACCCTTTCCCACTACGCACCGCGCCAGGCACAAAAATGGCCATACGGCTGGAGATGGGTCCCCCGCCCAAAGAGCCAGCAGGGAAAACTATGCCTTTGTTCTAAAGCTCTTTGGGAACCGCTTGCTTGGCCCCACAGACGTGGGGGCTGCGGGCTTTCTGCTGCCTTCACCCTCAAAGCCCACCCTTTCCCACTTGGCGCTGCGCCAGGCACAAAAATGGCCATACGGCTGGAGATGGGTCCCCCGCCCAAAGAGCCAGCAGGGAAAACTATGCCTTGTTCTAAAGCTCTTTGGGAACTGCTTGCGTAGCTCCACAGACCTGGGGGCTGCGGGCTTTCCTGCTGACTTTAGCCTCGACACCACCCTTTCCCTCATGGCGCCGCGCCAGGCACAAAAATGGCCGTACGGCTGGAGATGGTCCCCCGTCCGAAGAGCCAGCAGGGAAAATTATGCCTTGTTCTAAAGCTCTTTGGGAACCGCTTGCGTAGCCGCACAGACCTGGGGCTGCGGGCTTTCCTGCTGCCTTCAGCCTCGACACCACCCTTTCCCACTTGGCGCCTATCAAGCACAAAAATGGCCTATGGCTGGAGATGGGTCCATGCCCCAAAGAGCCAGCAGGGAAAACTATGCCTTGTTCTAAAGCTCTTTGGGAACCGCTTGCGTAGCCCCACACACGTGGGGGCTGCGGGCTTTCCTGCTGCCTTCAGCCTCAAAACCACCCTTTCCCAACTTGGCCCCCGGCCAGGCACAAAAATGGCCATACGGCTGGAGATGGGTCCCCCGCCCAAAGAGCCAGCAGGGAAAATTATGCCTTGTTCTAAAGCTCTTTGGGAACGCTTGCGTAGCCGCACAGACCTGGGGGCTCCGGGCTTTCCTGCTGCCTTTAGCCTCGACACCACCCTTTCCCTCTTGGCTCCGCGCCAGGCACAAAAATGGCCGTACGGCTGTAGATGGGTCCCCCGCCCAAAGAGTCAGCAGGGAAAACTATGCCTTGTTCTAAAGCTCTTTGGGAACCGCTTGCGTATCCGCACAGACCTGGGGGCTGCGGGGCTTTCCTGCTGCCTTCAGCCTCAAAGCCACCCTTTCCCACTTTGCGCCGCATCAGGCACAAAAATGGCCATACGGCTGGAGATGGGTCCCCCGCCCAAAGAGCCAGCAGGGAAACTATGCCTTCTTCTAAAGCTCTTTGGGAACCGCTTGCGTAGCCCACAGACCTGGGGGCTGCAGGCTTTCCTGCTGCCTTCAGCCTCAAAACCACCCTTTCCCACTACGCAACACGCCAGGCATAAAAATAGCCATACGACTGGAGATGGGTCCCCCGCCCAAAGAGCCAGCAGGGAAAACTATGCCTTGTTCTAAAGCTCTTTGGGAACCGCTTGCGTAGCCCCACAGACCTTGGGGCTGCGGGCTTTCCTGCTGCCTTCAGCCTCGACAGCACCCTTTCCCACTTGGCTTCGCGCCAGGCACAAAAATGGCCTATGGCTGGAGATGGGTCCCATGCCCTAAGAGCCAGCTGGGAAAACTATGCCTTGTTCTAAAGCTCTTTGGGAACCGCTTGCTTGGCCCCACAGACCTGGGGGCTGGCAGGGCTTTGCTCCTGCCTTCAGCCTCAAAGCCACCCTTTCCCACCTGGCGCCGCGCCAGGCTCAAAAATGGCCATAGGGCTGGAGATGGGTCCCCCGCCCAGAGAGCCAGCAGCGAAAACTATGCCTTGTTCTAAAGCTCTTTGGAACCGCTTGCGTAGCCCCACAGACCTGGGGGCTGCGCGCTTTCCTGCTGTCTTCAGCTCAAAGCAACCCTTTCCCACTTGGCGCCCTATCAAGCACAAAAAATGGCCTATGGCTGGAGATGGGTCCCATGCCCAAAGAGCCAGAAGGGAAAAACTATGCCTTGTTCTAAAGCTCTTTGGGAACCGCTTGCGTAGCCCCACACACCTGGGGGCTGCGGGCTTTGCTGCTGCCTTCAGCCTCAAAACCACCCTTTCCCACTTGGCCCCCGGCCAGGCACAAAAATGGCCATACGGCTGGAGATGGGTCCCCCGCCCAAAGAGCCAGCAGGAAAACTATGCCTTGTTCTAAAGCTCTTTGGGAACCGCTTGCGTAGCCCCACAGACCTGGGGGCTGCGGGCTTTGCTGCTGCCTTCAGCCTCAAAACCACCCTTTCCCACTTGGCGCTGCGCCAGGCACAAAAATGGCCATACGGCTGGAGATGGGTCCCCCGCCCAAAGAGCCAGCAGGGAAAATTATGCCTTTGTTCTAAAGCTCTTTGGGAACCGCTTGCGTAGCCCCACAGACCTGGGGGCTGCGGGCTTTCCTGCTGCCTTTAGCCTCGACACAACCCTTTCCCACTTGGCGCCGCGCCAGGCTCAAAAATGGCCCATACGGCTGGAGATGGGTCCCATGCCCAAAGAGCCAGCAGGGAAAACTATGCCTTGTTCTAAAGCTCTTTGGGAACCGCTTGCGTAGCCCCACAGACCTGGGGGCTGCGGGCTTTCCTGCTGCCTTCAAGCCTCAAAGCCACGCTTTCCCACTGGGGCGCCGGGCCAGGCACAAAAATGGCCTATGGCTGGAGATGGGTCCCCGAACAAAGAGCCAGCAGGGAAAACTATGCCTTGTTCTAAAGCTCTTTGGGAACTGCTTGCATAGCCCCACAGACCTGGGGGCTGCAGGCTTTCCTGCTGCCTTCAGCCTCAAAGCCACCCTTTCCCACTTGGCGCCCTATCAAGCACAAAAATGCCAATGGCTGGAGATGGGTCCCAGCCCAAAGAGCCAGCAGGGAAAACTATGCCTTGTTCTAAAGCTCTTTGGAAACCGCTTGCTTGGCCCCACAGACGTGGGGGCTGCGGGCTTTCCTGCTGCCTTCACCTCAAAGCCACCCTTTCCCACTTGGCGCCGCGCCAGGCACATAAATGGCCATACGGCTGGAGATGGGTCCCCCGCCAAAGAGCCAGCAGGGAAAACTATGCCTTGTTCTAAAGCTCTTTGGGAACCGCTTGCGTAGCCCCACAGACCTGGGGGCTGCGGCTTTCCTGCTGCCTTCACCCTCAAAACCACCCTTCCCACTTGGCACTGCTCCAGGCTCAAAAAATGGCCATACGGCTGCAGATGGGTCCCCCGCCCAGAGAGCCAGCAGGGAAAACTATGCCTTGTTCTAAAGCTCTTTGGGAACCACTTGCGTAGCCCCCACAGACCTGGGGGCTGCGGCTTTGCTGCTGCCTTCAGCCTCAAAGCCACCCTTTCCCACTTGGCGCCGGCCAGCACAAAAATGGCCATACGGCTGGAGATGGGTCCCCGCCAAAGAGCCAGCAGGGAAAACTATGCCTTGTTCTAAAGCTCTTTGGGAACCGCTTGCTTGGCCCCACAAACTTGGGACTGCAGTCTTTGCTGCTGCCTTCAGCCTCAACACCACCCTTTCCCACTACGCACCGCGCCAGGCACAAAAAATGGCCATACGGCTGGAGATGGGTCCCCCTGCCAAAAGAGCCAGCAGGGAAAACTATGCCTTGTTCTAAAGCTCTTTGGGACCGCTTGCGTAGCCCCACAGACCTGGGGCTGCGGCTTTCCTGCTGCCTTCAGATTCAAAGCCACCCTTGCCCTCTTGGGGCTTCGCCAGGGCACAAAAATGCCATACGGCTGGGAGATGGGTCCCCCGCCCAAGAGCGAGCAGGGAAACTATGCTAGTTCTAAGCTCTTTGGGAACCGCTTTCGTATCCCCCACAGGACCTGGGGGGCTGCGGTCTTTCCTGCTGCCTTCGAGGGGGGGCTCGACACCACCCTTTTCCCACTTGGCGCTGCTGCGCCAGCTCAAAAATGCCATACGGCTGCAGATGGGTCCCCCGCCCAAAGAGGCCAGCAGGGAAAACTAGTGCCTTGTTCTAAAGCTCTTTTGGGAACCGCTTGCGTAGCCCCACAGACCTGGGGGCTGCGGGCTTTGCTGCTGCCTTCAGCCTCAAGCCCACCCTTTCCACTTGGGCGCCGCGCCAGGCACAAATATGGCCAAACGGCTGAGAGTGGGTCCCATGCCCAAAGAGCCAGCAGTGGAAAACTATGCCTTGTTCTAAGCTCTTTGGGAACCGCTTGCTTGGCCCAAAGACGTGGGGCTGCGGGCTTTCCTGCTGCCTTCACCTCGACACCACCCTTTCCCACTTGCACTGCGCCAGGCTCAAAAATGGCCTATGGCTGGAGATGGGTCCCCCGCCCAAAGAGCCAGCAGGGAAAAACTATGCCTTGTTCTAAGCTCTTTGAACCGCTTGCTTGGCCCCACAGACGTGGGGGCTGCGGGCTTTCCTGCTGCCTTCAGCCTCAAAACCACCCTATGCACTACGCACCGCGCCAGGGCACAAAAATAGCCATACGTCTGGAGATGGGTCCCCCACCCACAGAGGCCATCAGGGAAGAACTAGTGCCTTGTTCTAAAGCTCTTTGGGAACCGCTTGGGTTGGCCCCACAGAGCCTGGGAGCTGCAGGCTTTCCTGCGGTCTTCAGCCTCGAGAGAGCCACCCTTCCCACTTGGCGCCCTATCAGGCACAAAAAGGCCTAGTGCTGGAGGAGTGGTCCATGCCCAAAGAGCCATGCAGGGGGAAAGACTATGCCTTGTTCTAAAGTGCTCTTTGGGAACCGCTTGCGTAAGGCCCCGACAGACCTTGGGGGCTGCGGGGCTTTCCTGCTGCCTTCAGGCCTCAAAGCACCCTTTCCCACTTGGTGCGCCGGGCCAGGGACAAAAATGGCCATACGCTGGAGATGGGTCCCAGTGTCCCAAAGAGCCAGCAGGGAAATCTATGCCGTGTTCTAGGAGAGGCTCTTTGGGAACCGCTGTGCTTGCCCCACAGACCTGGGGCCTGCAGGCTTTGTCTTGCTGCCTGTCAGCCTCGTCAGCCACCCTGTACC
>NW_026529972.1:0-22152 GCF_028500815.1 Rissa tridactyla
GTGCTGATGGGGTGCTGCAGCGGAGGGGTGGTGGCACCGGTCCCCACTGCTGCCTGGGGTCACCTGGGGGTGCCCAGGGCCGGTACTGGAGGGATGCTGCAGTACAGGGGTGGTGGCACCGGTCCCCGTGTCCCTGCTGCTGCCTGGGGTGACCTGGGGGTGCTCCCAGGGACACCCAGGGCTGGTACCAGTGGGGTGCTGTGATATGGGGTGGTGGCACCAGTCCCCATGTCCCCGCTGCTGCCCAGGGTCACCCAGGGTTGCTCCCGGGGGTGCTTAGAGCCGGTACCGGAGGGATGCCGCAGTACAGGGGTGGTGGCACCGGTCCCCGGTGCTGCCTGGTGTCACTCACGGGTGCTCCCGGGGGTGCTCAGGGCCGGTACCGGCGGGGTGCTGCCCCAAGGGGGGGTGACAACAGGCCTGGTGTCACCCGGGGGTGCTGCGGGCTGGGCAGGCGCTGGCAGGGCACCGCGCCGTGTCCCTGTCCCCGCGTCACCCCGAGGTGCAGGCCATGGACTGCCCCCCGGGGACGGTGCCACCGGCGGGGACGTGATTTGCAGAAGGGGGTTTGGGCGCGGAAATTTGGGCGGTTGATCGCACCTAATTAGCCACTGGCTAATGAACACCCCTTCGTCTGGGGTGTCCCAGGGAAACCTGCGGCCTCGGGTTTGGGGGTTTGCAGTGGGGGCTCGTGGATTCACAGTGGGGCTCGTGGTTTTGCAGCGGGGACTCGTGGTTTTGCAGCGGGGCTCATGGGTTTGCAGTGGGGGCTTGTGGATTCACAGTGGGGCTTGTGGGTTTGCATGGGGGACTCGTGGGTTTGCAATGGGGCTCGTGGGTTTGCACTGGGGGCTTGTGGGTTTGCACTGGGGACTCGTGGTTTTGCAATGGGGCTTGTGGGTTTGCAGTGGGGGCTTGTGGGTTTGCACTGGGGACTCGTGGGTTTGCACTGGGGGCTTGTGGATTTGCAGTGAGGACTCGTGGTTTTGCAATGGGGCTTGTGGGTTTGCAGTGGGGACTCGTGGGTTTGCAATGCGGCTCGTGGATTTGCAATGGGGACTTGTGGCTTTGCAGTGGGGGCTCGTGGATTTGTAAGGGGGCTTGTGGATTTGCACCGGGGACTCGTGGATTCACAGTGGGGCTTGTGGGTTTGCACTGGGGGCGTGTGGATTTGCACTGGGGACTCGTGGTTTTGCAATGGGGCTCGTGGGTTTGCACTGGGGACTCGTGGTTTTGCAATGGGGCTCGTGGGTTTGCACTGGGGGCTTGTGGGTTTGCAGTGGGGCTTGTGGATTCTCACTGGGGCTTGTGGATTCTCAGTGGGGCTTGTAGGTTTGCACTGGGGGCTTGTGGATTTGCGGTGAGGACTCGTGGTTTTGCAATGGGGCTCGTGGGTTTGCAGTGGGGGCTTGTGGGTTTGCCGTGGGGACTCCTGTGTTTTTAAAGGGGCTTGGAGTTTTGCAGTGGGGCTTGTGCGTTTGCAAACAGGACCCAAAGATTCGCAAAAAGGGCCTCGAAGATTTGCGAAGGGGACTCGTGGGTTTGCAGAGGGGACTCGAGGAATTGCAAAGGGGGCTAGTGGGTTTGCAAAGGGGGCTTGTGGGTTTCCATGGGGGACTCGGGGGTTTGCAAAAGGGACCCGAGGATTTGCAGTGACGCTCGGGGGTTTGCGAAGGGGGCTAGTGGGTTTGCAAAAGGGGCCATGGGTTTGCCATGGGGACTCGGGGGGGGGGCTTTGCATGTGGGGCTAGTGGGTTTGCAAAAGGGGCTCGTGGATTTGCGAAGGGGGCTCGTGGGTTTGCAAAAGGAGCCATGGGTTTGCAATGGGGGCTCGGGGGGGTGGTTGCACGTGGGGCTCGTGGATTTGCAAAGGGTGCCCGTGGGTTCCGGCGTGGGCTCGTGAGTTTGCAAAGGTGGCTTGTGGAATTGCATGTGGCACTCGAGAATCTGCATGTGGGGCTCGTGGGTTTGCGAAGGGGGCTAGTGGGTTTGCAAAAGGGGCCATGGGTTTGCAGTGGGGACTCGCGGGGGGGGGGGACGGTTTGCACGTGGGGCTAGTGGGTTTGCACGTGGGGCTAGTGGGTTCGCAGCTGGGGGGAGCAGCCCCGAGGGGGGGTAACCCCCCTCCGCCCCCCCCCTCCCTGCCCCGGGAGCAGCGGGAGGCCCGGGGGGGGGGGGGGGGGGGCGCCAGGGACCGGGGCCACCGACCCCCTCCCTCCTCGGGGGGTCCATCCGGCACCTGGGGCCCCCCCGGCCCCCCCCAGTTTCGCCTTGTGAGGGCAGGTGCTGCCCCCTCCTGCCTGCACGGGGGGATGGCAGGGCTGAGGGGTGGGGGGGGGCAACGGGGGGAGCTGAGAGGGTGCTTGGGGGGATCGTGGGGGGGCTATGGGAGGCATTGGGGGGCACTGGAGAGGATCGGGGGGGGCTGTGGGGGGCACCGCGAGCCACCTGGGGGGGGGCTGTGAGGGCTGTGGGGGGGGTCCTGGGGGGAATCTGGGGGGGCTCTGGGGAGCAGTGGGGGGGCTGTGAGGGCTGTGGGGGGCACTGGGGGGAACTGGGGGGCACTGCGAGGCACTGGGGGGGCTGTGAGGGCTGTGGGGGGCACTGGGGGGTACTGGAGGGGATTTGGGGGGACTGGGGGAGGCACTAGGGGTTACTGGGGGGGGCTGTGAGGGCTATGGGGGGGGATCTGGGGGAGCACCGGGGAGTAGTGGGGGAACTGGGGGGCTGTGGGGGGCACTGCGAGGCACTGGGGGGGGGGCTGTGAGGGCTATGGGGGGGTCCTGGGGGGAATCTGGGGGGGGACCGGGGAGTAGTGGGGGAACTGGGGGGCCTATAAGGGCTATGGGGGGCACTGGGGGGTACTAGAGGGAATCTCGGGGGGCACTGGGGGGCACTGCGAGGCACTGGGGGGGCTGTGAGGGCTATGGGGGGATCCTGGGGAATAGGGGGGGACACACTGGGGAGTGGTGGGGGAACTGGGGGGGCTGTGAGGGTTGCGGGGGGGCACTGTGGGGGCTGTGAGGGCTATGGGAGGCACTGGGGGGTACTGGGGGGATCTGGCGGGGGGGGCACTGGGGGTTACTGGGGTGCTGTGAGGGCTATGGGGGGGTCCTGGGGGGATCTCGGGGGGCACTGGGGAGTAGTGGGGGAACTGGGGGGGCTGTGAGGGCCATGAGGGGTCCTGGGGGGGCTGTGAGGGCTGTGGGGGGGGGCACTGGGGGGTACTGGGGGACCCCAGGGAAGCCTACTGGGGGGTACTGGGGGGTACTGGGTGGGGGGGGGACACGCCACGGGCTCCGTGGCCACTGCCGCCAGGGGGCAATGCCCGCCCGCGCTGTGCCTGGAAACGGCCCGCGGGAGGCGGGATTTGTCCCTTTCCCCCCCCCCCTTTTCCCCCCCTTTTTCCCTTTTTTTCCCATTTAACCCCTTTTTCCCTTTTTTTCCCTTCCCCCTTTTCCCCCTTTCCCCCCTTTCCCCCCTCCTATTCCCCCTTTCCCCCTTCCCCCCCTCTTTTCCCTTCCCCCCCTCTTTTCCCCTTTTCCCCCCTCTTTTCCCCCCTTCCCCCCTCTTTCCCCCCCCTTTTCACCTTTCCCCCCATTTTCTTCCTTCTCCCCCTCTTCCCCCTCTTTCTTTATTCCCTCTTCCCTTTTTTTTTCCTCCTTTTTTTTTTTTTTTTTTTTCCCCAGGCTCTCCTGGGATTCAGCAGGCTCTTGTGCATCCCTGAGCATCCTGCCAGCATCCCTGTCCCCCCCCGACCCCCCACCGCCTCGAATCCCCTTCAGACCGAGCGCCTGACCCCAAATCGTGCCCTTTTCAGCCCCAAAAAAGAAGCCACGCCGGGTGATGACATCGCCAACCGCGGCAGAGACGGAGCAGGAGGCCGTTGGGTACCACCGCAGGGATAAAGCGATGCCCACGGAACGAAACTCCGGCATCTTTTACCCCTGGAGATGTGGCTTTGTTTTGGGGTACCCCGTCCCGCATCCCGCCCTTCATCCCTGGCTCCGCGTTGAAACTCCCCCCCCCCCCCAAAAAAAAAAAAAATTCCAAGCGATGCCAAGATCCAGGCGTCCCGATGCTCCTCGTGCATCCCGCCGGCACCGGGCCACGATGCTGCTGGTGGGATGTAATTCCTGAGCGCTCCAGGGAACCGGGCAGGAAAAGCTTTTAAGCAAAAATCCGTATTGTTTCCACCCAGCGGGGCGACCATTCAACCTCGAAACACGCTCAGGGTTGGGTTTCCAGCCGGAAATTTCCCTCGGAAGGTACAAAAAGCCACGTTTGGCCCCAAAAAATAATGATGGGGGGGGGGGGGGGGAGGGGGGGGGAGAGAGGAAAAAAAAAAAAAATTCCTCCGCCTCCTTGTGCGTTCAGGCTCTGCAAATATTTATGAGGTTCAAAAACGTCCCGAGGGAACAAAGCACGGACACGGCGCGTCCCCCCCCGAACAATGAAGCCGGATATTTTCTGATGGGAGCGGAGCTGAGGCCGGAGCCGGTTCATATCCGCCTACCTGCGGCCTCCAGCTGGTTTAAATCCCTCCGAAAAAGGGCAAAAATCTTATTTTTTTTTTTTTTTTGGGGGGGGGGAAGGCTTTTTGGGGAAAAAAAGGTGCTTTTCAGGGGGAAAAATGGCATTTGGGGGAGAAAGATAGCATTTTTTAAAAAAAAAAAGTCCTTTTTTTGGAAAAAAAGGTGCTTTTTTGGGCGGGGAAGGCTTTTTGTGGAAGAAAAAAAAAGGCTTTTTGGGAAAAAAAGGTTTTTTTGGGAAAAAAAAAGGCTTTTTGGGGGAAAAAAAAAAGGCTTTTTGGGAAAAAAAAAAAAAAAAGGCTTTTTTTGGGAAAAAAAATGGCTTGTTGAGGACAAAATAAAGGCGCCGTATACCCTGGTGGCACCAGGGTGCCACCTCCCTGCGAGCACCCTTGGGGGGGGTGGGGGGGGGTGGTCCCCAAGTAAAGGTGAAGGTGGGTGGTTTAACGAAGCCGGGAGCTCGTTATCCCCCGCCCCGGGATGCCGAGGGACACCCCCCCCCCCACCACATCCATCCCTGCTGCCCTTCCACGAGCATCCCGGGATGCAAAGCTCACCCTGACCACCCAAAGCATCCCCCCCCCAACCCAACCCCGAGAAACCTCCCCGCCCCCCCCCAGGCCTTGAGCATCCCCCCGGCCCAGGGCAGGGAAGGGAGGAAAAGGGAATGACCGAGGTCACGTAAATATTTTGAGTCGCCTTTTTTGGGGGGGGTGTGTGTGGTGTGTGTGTTATTTCATTTCTTTGCAATGGAGTCGGGTATTTTTCCAAAGGAAATCGCGGGCTGACGTTGGTCGTCCGTCCCCCCCCCCCCGCCGCCCTCCCCGGCTTCTTCTGGGTGCTCCAAATTGGGCTTTTTTTTACGCAACTTTTCCTGGTGGCAGGGTGGGTTTTATTTTATTATTTCATTTTATTATTTTATTTTATTATTTTATTTTATTATTTTATTTTTCGCAATCCCCCCCGCCCCCCCATCCCCCCATTTTTGCCCCAAATCCTCCCATTTTCTCCTCGGGGAGCAGAAATTGCCATTTCCATCCGCTTGGTGTCAGCTCCGGCCCCTCTCCGGCCCTGCCATCCGTCCATCCCAAACCACCCCAAACCCATCAGTGTTGACTTATTCCGAGCTTTAATTTGCCATTAAAGGCTTAATTTGCCAGCGTTAACGATTGCCGGGTTATGAATATCCCATAGGATCCAGACGGGAATGATACAACCCCTATTTTTCGGCTGGAAATCCCGCCGGGTGCCAAAATCGGCCCCGGGAACCGAAGGCCTTTTAGCGCTTTAAACCTGCTCGTGCCTCCCATGCATCATCTCCTTCGGGTTCGTTAAGTCACGCCAATTAGTTTGGAAATGGCTTAAACTCAGGGATCGGGGCCGGGGTGGGGGGTGTCTCCCAAAACGGAGCCGCTGCTCTTGGTTAAAATGGGTTTTTTATTTTATTTTATTTTTTTATTTTATTTTTTTCCTGGCATGTCAAAGCAGGATGAGCCGAGTGCTGCCGGGGCATTTAGCCCTGGGGTATTTACCCCGGAGGGTATTTAGCCCTGGGGTATTTAGTTCTGGGGCATTTGGCTCTGGGATACTTGCCCCTGGGGTATTTAATCCTGGGGCATTTATCCCCGGTGCCTTTAGCCCTGGGGTATGTAGCTCTGAATTATTTAGCTCCGGGGTATTTAGCTCCGGGGTATTTAGCGCTGGGGTATTTAGCCCTGGGGTATTTTTTAGCGCTGGGGTATTTAGCATGGGGGATTTAGCACCAGGGTATTTAGCTCTGGGGTATGTAGCTCTGGGATATTTAGCCCTGGGGTATTTTTTAGCGCTGGGGTATTTAGCATGGGGGATTTAGCACCAGGGTATTTAGCTCTGGGGTATGTAGCTCTGGGATATTTATCCCTGGGGCATTTACCCCTGGAGTATTTAACCCTGGGGTATTTAGCATGGGGTATTTAGTCCTGGAGTATTTAACCCTGGGGCATTTATCCCTGGGGCATTTAGCCTTGGGGTATTTAGCTCTGGGGTATTTAGCCCTGGGGTATGTAGCTCCGAGTTATTTACCTCTGGGGTATTTAATCCCGGGGTATTTATCCCTGGGGGCATTTAATCCTGGGGCATTTATCCCCGGGACATTTATCCCTGGGGCATTTAATCCTGGGGCATTTATCCCTGGGACATTTATCCCTGGGGTATTTATCCCTGGGGCATTTATCCCTGGGGTATTTATCCCTGGGGCATTTAATCCTGGGGCATTTATCCCTGGGGTATTTAGTCCCGGGGTATTTAGTCCCAGGGTATTTATCCCGGGGGCATTAGTCTTGGGGTATTTAACCCTGGGGCATTTATCCCTGGGGTATTTAGCATGGGGATATTTAGCACCAGGGTATTTATCCCTGGGACATTTATCCCTGGGGCATTTTTCCCTGGGGCATTTAGTCCCAGGGTATTTATCCATGGGGCATTAGTCTTGCGGCATTTTTCCCTGGGGCATTTATCCCTGGGGTATTTAGCCCTGGGGCATTTAGTCTTGGGCTATATAACCCTGGGGCATTTATCCCCGGGGTATTTAGCACGGGGGTATTTAGCACTGGGGCACTGAGCGTTGGTGCATTCAGCGTCGGTGCATTTAAGCGAAAGACCCTTTCGCCCCCGGGGCATTTACCATGGGGGTATTGTTTAGCCCCGGGGTATTTAGCGTCGACGCATTCAGCATGTGGGGAATGAAGCCCCGGGGCATCGAGCACTGGGGCATTTAGCGTTGGGGCAGAAAACAGGGGCACGTTGAGCACCGGAGCGTTAAGCGTTTACCCCTGGGGCATTTACCCCCGGGGCATTTACCGCCGGGGCATTAAGCACCGGGGCATTAACCAAGGACGCATAAAGCCCCGGGCATTTAGTCCCTGGCACCGAGTGTTGGTGCTTCAGCCCTGGGGCATTTCCCACGGGGGCATTTAGCCCCGGGGCATTAATTATTGGCTCCTGGGCCTCAAGGGGTTTCATTTCTCGTACCCAGACCCTGAGAGAAAAACCAACGCCGGGGCCGAGCCCGAAACTGGTGCCCCCAGTTCCCCCCCGGGGCCCCGGCTCCCAGCACCCGGGGGAGAAGCGGCTCCGGCGCAGGCTGCGGCAGCTCCGGCTTCCCCGAGAGCAAATAAACCTTCCCCGGCGGAGCTCTGAGCCCGGAGACGCGCAGGGCACCGTCCGGCCAGCGCTGGGACAAACCCCCCCGGGACCGCTGCGCTGGGGAGGGGGTGACAATGGTGGGAGAGGGTGACGATGGTGGAGAGGGTGACGATGGTAGGAGAGGGTGACGATGGTGGAGAGGGTGACGATGGTGGGAGAGGGTCACAATGCCGGGGAGAGGGTGTCGATGCTGGAGAGGGTGACGATGCCAGGGAGAGGGTGACAAGGCTGGGGAGAGGGTGACAATTCTGGGAGAGGTTGACAATGATGGGGAGAGGGTGACAATGCCAGGGAAAGGGTGACAAGGCTGGGGAGAGGGTGACGATGGTGGGAGAGGGTCACGATGCCAGGGAGAGGGTGATGATGCCAGGGAGAGGGTGACAAGGCTGGGGAGAGGGTGACAATGCTGGGAGAGGGTGACTATGGTGGGAGAGGGTTGACGATGGTGGGAGAGGGTCACAATGCCAGGGAGAGGGTGACAAGGCTGGGGAGAGGGTGACAATTCTGGGAGAGGTTGACAAGGGTGGGGAGAGGGTGACAATGCCGGGGAAAGGGTGACAAGGCTGGGGAGAGGGTGACAATGGTGGGAGAGGGTCACAATGCCGGGGAGAGGGTGACGATGCTGGAGAGGGTGACAATGCTGGGAGAGGGTGACAAAGCTGGGAGAGGGTGACGATGCCAGGGAGAGGGTGACAATTCTGGGAGAGAGTGACAATGCCAGGGAGAGAGTGACGATGCTGGGGAGAGGGTGACAGTGCTGGGAGAGGGTGACGATGCCGGGGAGAGGGTGACAGCACTGGGAGAGGCTGACAATTCTGGGAATAGGGTGAAAATTCTGGGAGAGGGTGCCAATGTGGGTGACGATGCCGGGAGAGGGGTGGCAGCACTGGGCACTGCCCCGCTGCACCGGGGCCATGGCATCTCAACCGCCGCCTGTGGATGCCCCAGCGCCATCCCTCTTCCTCCTCCTCCTCCTCCTCCTCCTCCCCAGCCCCAGCCCGGTGGTGGCCGGTGGCCGGTGGCTGGTGGCCGGTGGCTGGTGGCCGGCAGCCGGCGGCGGGAAACGCGGCGGGTCCAGCAGAGAGCAGTGGTAACACGCCGCCGGCCCGCTGCCTCCCGCTCCGTCCCAGCCGCTTTTCCTTTCCCTGGAAAGAGAAAAGTGGAATTTGCCAAAAAAATGGTGGTGGGGGGGCGGGGGGGGTCTTATTTAAAAAAAAAACAACCCCAAACCAAACGAACCACCCAGTTTTTCCTGGTGGTGGAGGTGGGAAGGGAGCGGCCGGCGCTTGGGGCGAAGATTTACGGCCCGAGTCGCGAAATAGCAAAGAAAATAAAAAAAAAACAAAAAAACAAAAAACAAAAAACCAAACCGTGGTAATAGCGGGGGAAAAAAAAAAAACCCAAAAAACCCCAACAAAAAAAAAACCTTCTTGTAAAAATAAATTCTAAGCTTTTCTATTAAATTCTTCTGCCCCGCTGGAGCTGGACACCCGTCGCCTTTGATCCTCCCGGTCCCGTCCCGTTCCCAGCCCGTGGGACGGAGAGAAGGAGACCCGGATGGTAATGGGCACTGACGGCTCGGAAAAGCGAGACGGGCCGCTTCGTTAATGAGCCCTAACGAGGGCGAGGGGCCCGAGGAGGCCGGCGGCGGGGCCCGCTGAGGGCGGCGGGGTGGGGAGCCGTGGGTTTGGCCGGGCTTGGCCGGGGTTTTGGGGTGGCTAGGAGAGGGGAGATGGGGCTTGTCTCCCTTGGCTTTCGGGCATCCCTCGTTTTTCCAACGGGAAAAGGGTGAATTAAAGAACATGGAAGTGGAGACGGGGATGGGCGAGCTGGGGGCTCGGGAAATAGGGTGGGAGGGGGAGAGGGGACCACCCCTGGCTTGGCCAGCAGCTTGTGATGGGCTCGCAATGGGCGGTGCAAGGGGCTTGTAATGGGCTACCAAGGTTTGTAACGGGCTTGCAAGGGGCGTGCGATTGGCTTGGAAGGGGCTCGCGACGGGTTTGCCCGAGGCGGTTGCAACGGGCTTCCAAGGTTCGCAATGGGCTTGTAACAGATTCCCAGTGGGCTTGCAAGAGGCTTGCAATGGGCTTCCAAGTTTGCAAGGGGTTTGAAATGGGCTTCAGGGGTTGGAAATGGGCTTCCGAGTTTTGTAATGGCTTGCAACAGATTCCCAATGGGCTTGCAAGAGGCTTGCAATGGGCTTCCAAGTTTGCAAGGGGTTTGCAAGGGGTTGGAAATGGGCTTCAGGTGTTGGAAATGGGCTTCCAAGTTTTGTAATGGGCTTGCAAAGGGCTTGCAAGGGGCTTGCAAGGGGTTGGAAATGGGCTTCAGGGGTTGGAAATGGGCTTCCAAGTTTTGTAATGGGCTTGCAAAGGGCTTGCAAGGGGCTTGCAAGGGGGTTGTAATGGGCTTCCAAGGTTTGCAATGGGCCTGCAAGGTGCCTGCAAGGGGCTTGTAACAGGTTTCCAATGGGCTTGCAAAGGGCTTCCAAGTTTGCAAGGGGCTTGCAATGGGCTTGGAAGGGGCTTGCAAGGGGTATAAAATGGGCTTCAGGGGTTGGAAATGGGCTTCCAAGTTTTGTAATGGGCTTGCAATGGGAGCGCAAGGGGGCTGTGACGGGCTACCCAGGTTTGTAAATGGGCTCGCAATGGCCGTGCGATAGGCTTGCTGTGGGCTTGCGATGGGTTTGCAGTGGGCTTGCGATGGGTGTGCAATGGGCTTGCAATGGGCTCGCAATGGGCTCGCAATGGGCTTGCAATGGGCTTGTAATGGGCTTGTAATGGGCTCGCAATGGGCTTGTAATGGGCTTGCAGGGGGCTTGTAATGGGCTTGCAGGGGGCTTGTAATGGGCTTGCAATGGGCTTGTAATGGGTTTGCAATGGGCTTGCAATGGGCTTGTAATGGGTTTGCAATGGGCTCGCAATAGACTTGCAATGGGCTTGCAGTGGGATTGCAAGGGGTTTGAAATTGGCTTGCAATGGGCTTGCAATGGGCTTGTAATGGGCTTGTAATGGGCTTGCAATGGGTTTGCAATGGGCTTGCAATGGGCTTGCAATGGGTTTGCAATGGGCTTGTAATGGGCTTGCAATGGACTTGCAATGGGTTTGCAATGGGCTTGTAATGGGCTTGCAATGGGTTTGCAATGGGCTTGCAATGGGCTCGCAATAGACTTGCAGTGAGCTTGCAGTGGGCTTGCAAGTGGTTTGAAATTGGCTTGCAAGTTTTGTAATGGGCTTGCAGTGGGCCTGCAGTGATTTCAAGGCACCCCCTGACCCCGTCCCTTCGGCTCCGCTGCCTGCGCTGGAAGGAAAAGCGGGTGCCGAAGGGGGAGACGAAAGAGGCGGCTGGAGCCCAGGGAGGGTGGAAAAACCCCGGACCCCGAAGGTGCCGTGGCCGCGTGGGGCCGGGGCTGGCGACGTGCGGGAAGGCAGGCCGGCGGGCACGAAGGAAGCCCTGGAGCCTCCCAGTAACTGGAACCAGAAGGGAGGGGAGCCCAAGGCGGGAACTCCAGCCCCGGGGAGGCGGGGAGCAGCGGGGTTTCTTCCATCCGGGCATCGGTTCCCGGCATCTCCCCCTTCCCTCGGGGGTGGGGATGCCATGGGCTCGCCATGGGCTTGCCATCGGCTACCGACAAGCTCGCCACAGGCTTGCGGTGGGCCTGCAGTCGAGCTTGCAAGGGCCTTGCAACAGGCTTGCGATGGGCTAGTAATAGGTTTACAATGGGCTTGCAATGGGCTAGTAAAAGATTTACAATGGGCTTGCCATGGGCTTGCGATTGGCTTCCAACAAGCTTGCAACAGGCTTGCAGTGGGCTTGCAGTGAGCTTGCAAGGGCTGTGCAATGGGCTAGTAGTAGATTTACAGTGGGCTTGCAATGGGCTAGTAATAGATTTACAGTGGGCTTGCCATGGGCTAATAGTAGGTTTCCAGTGGACTTGCAATGGGCTTGCAATGGGCTAGTAGTAGGTTTACAGTGGGCTTGCTATGGGCCAGTAATAGATTTCCAGTGGGCTTGCAATGGGCTAGTAATAGGTTTACAGTGGGCTTGCAATGGGCCAGTAATAGATATACAGTGGCCTTGGAACAGGCTTGCAATGGGCTAGTAATAGGTTTACAATGGCCTTGGAATGGGCTTGCAATTGGCTAGTAGTAGGTTTCCAGTGGGCTTGCAATGGGTTTGCAATGGGCTAGTAATCGGTTTACAGTGGGCTTGCCATGGGCTAGTGATAGGTTTCCAATAAGCCTGCAAGAGGCTCGCAGTGAGCTTGCAGCTAGCTTATAGCAAGCGTGCAGCGGGCTTGCCATGGGCTTGCCAGGGGCTTGTACTAGGCTTAAAACGGGTTTGCAAGGGGCTTGCAAGGGGCTGACGGCGGCTATTGCAATGAGCTTGCAGGGGGCTTGCAGTGGGCTCGCAACGGGCCGGTCGTCAGCTTGCATGCGCATGTGACGGGCTTGTGATGGGCTTGTAACGGGGTTATAATGGGCTTGTGATGGGCTTGTAACGGGGTTGTAATGGGCTTGTGATGGGCTTGTAACAGGGTTATAATGGGCTTGTGATGGGCTTGTAACAGGGTTATAATGGGCTTGTGATGGGCTTGTAACGGGGTTGTAATGGGCTTGTGATGGGCTTGTAAGGGGGTTATAATGGGCTTGTGATGGGCTTGTAAGGGGGTTGTAATGGGCTTGTGACGGGCTTGTAAGGGGGTTGTAATGGGCTTGTGATGGGCTTGCACTGGGCTGCTCCTCTCACCCCAGAGTGGTCTCTTCCCCCCGCCCCCGCCCCGGCCTTGACCCGTCTCGAATTTAAGCGAAATATTCCGTGGCTTTAACGGGCAGATCCCAACTTGCCCCGCTTCCCGCCGGACCTTCTCGCGTGCTGGGCATCGGGGGGGGGACGACGACAGAAACCAAAGGGCGTTGCTCCATGCCAGTTTCCACCCCAAGGGAGACCCTAAATCCCATTCATGGCGGGAAACACTTGGATTTCTCTCGGAAAAAGCTACCGGTGGGTCCCAGCACTGCTGCGCGGCAAGAACGGCGCTGAGATGGGAGAGGTGAAGCCCGAAAAATGGGTTTGCGGATCTACAGAGCCGTCAGCGGCGCCCTCCAGCTCCGTCCCGGCTTCTCCCACAGTGTCATCTGAGGTCGGGATTTGTTGGGAAGGGCTGGAAAATGTCGCCGTTGTCCCGCTTGGGCCATCCCGGATTCGCTCTCACCCGCTGCCGGGCACGGCTTTGCTTCAACCCCCCCCCTCGGTTTTAAGCAGGAAATGTTCATCCTCGAATCACAGAAACTGCTTCGCTCCAGGCATTTGCTCCGATACGAAAGTCGATAAAATCCCACCCTGGCCCTGGTTTGACGAGCCGTCCGGCGTCAATTAAACCAATTAACAGGGGTTTGGGTAGGAGAGTTCCAAACCGGTTCCCAGCTCCGCAGCATCCCCTCCTCGGGACCAGCCCCAACCCAAGCGTTGCTCGCTGTCCCCCTGCCCTTCCTGGGGCTTTCCCATGGGAAAAAGGGGAAAAAATAAGCCGTTTTTCCTTAAATAAGGATTTAGCGCCTTATTCCCCGCCCTAATTTATGCCTTTTCCACCTCTTGATGCTGTGTCGCGTTGGGTGTAGCACCAACCTGCTCGTGATGCTGAACCTCCGCTCCCCACCGTTTCGCCTCAAATTGAGCACAAAAGGCAACGAGCAGCTTATTTTATAATAAATGCCACATTTATCTCTCTGTATTATATATATTTCTGGTTTTTTTGTTTTTTTTTTTCTCTTAATGGGGCTACTCTATCCGTGGGGTTTCGCTTTCCTTTCGAGCTTTTCCCTATTTCCAGCGGGATCTTGGTGGTACTTTTGGTCCCCGTTTTGCACCCTGGGAGACGTTCAGCGTCACCCCCTGCAAAAAAACGACACCTCTCGAGGTCCGAATTGCGACGGATTTGAGGTGGAAATGCCTTTTGCTGGAAATTTCCCTAGCCGGCCTATTTGCAATCCCAAATCCCGATGGCCGGCGCGTGATGCAAAGCGCCGAGGAAGGGACGTTTTGGGATGGGGTTGGAGAAGATGTGGCACAACTGGTCCGAGAAGTTCCCAGCCCATCCCAACTCCTTGTTTTCATCCCTGGTATCCAAAATAAAGGAAGAGGAGCTCGGGTCAGAGGGTTTTCACCCACGTTGAAACGCAGTGATTCACCCAGCCCCACAACCGGTTGCATGGGTACAGTCACCCATGGGTGGGTGGGAACCTCCCGCGTGGATTTTGTACCCTTCGAGAAACCTCCTGGAGAACCTGCTCCTGGTATTTTGATTTTTTCCGAGGAGGAGCGAAGATGTTATCGCCGGTAAATCCTGGTGAACTCCATCCAGCTTTGCTCCCCTCCAGCCGGAAACACCTGCCAAATCAAGCAAAGGAGGAGATAACGCAGGAAAAATAGACACCACTCCCCCACCCCACGCCCCCCCCCAGCAAAGTGCTCCTCAATTTATTTATACCACCAGGGAAAAGGCTGCGTCGATGCCGAACCCGCGTCGCGATGCGGATATAAAGCTAAAATCCCCTCGATTGCTTGGTGGAGCAAACGGAGATGCGATTTTTTCCTGCGGATACAGGGTGGTTATCCCTCCGTGCGCGCGACGAGCAGCAATTCCTTGTCTTCCCAGTGCTCCTCCCCGCGGCCAGGGACGCACGATGACGCTCCGGCGTTGCTGGAGATGCTTCGCAGCCCCAGCTCCTGGGCATCTCCCAGGGGGATGTTTTGCTGGAGAAACCACCCAAATTTGCTAAAAAAGCCTTTTTCTCCAGTAGGGGTGAAGTCCTGCTTGCTAATTCATAGAGGATTGGGGCACATCTTGAAGGACGCCATGACTTTGCTTGGCCATCCATCCACTCATGGCACCCGTCCCCCGAGCGCATCCATCCGTAATTTGGGTGCAATCGTCTCTAAAACCTTTGCACGCCAAGAGCTTGCCTCTAATAAAGGTGCTCCGAACCCTTTAGAGCTGCTCTTCACCGGGAATTTCTCCTCCAGCCACCTCCTGTGTGGTCCCACCACCCATCGGAAATGATCCGCTTGGGTCTTGGGAACGCCGGCGAGGGCAAACAGAGAGGGCGAGCTCTTCCTGGGTTATTTAACGTGGCAGCGAGCCAGGGGCAGCATCACCTGAGCTGGTGGGAATGGTTCCGAATTCAGGCCCCTGTCTCTGACTATGGAAGGTTAACAGTGGATTTGGGATGTAAACCAGGCTTAGGTGGGATGGGCCTGCTCGTTAGGACCGGTGTTTGGCATGCTGAGGTCGTAATTAGCTGGAAAGAGGTCTCTTGCCTACCACACATAATTATTGCGTATATGAGTCTATGAGTAGGTGACCGTACCCCATAGCCACATCCAGCCTGATTTCACGTTGCTTTTGGGGGCCATAATGCCATTTTAGGGCAAAATAAGCATGGCGTCACCTCCAGCTGATTCACCCACGTGCATCATACGCGTCCAACCCCAAACCGACGCAACGTTTAAGCTCTCCGCTACAAGACCTTCACGGACGCTGCTCTGATGTTCCCCCTGTATCTCCTCCAGCGTGAGATGGAGCTGGGACACGGCCGGAGCCTGGCAGCTCCATCCACCCCGGCTCAGCTCCTCTCCGGTCGGGTGGTTTTTAGCCACCTTGAGGTCATTGACACAAAGTCTTCTACCAGCTCCTTGTTGCTCTATCTGGGGGGGGCAAAGCTGCCTTGGTAATCTCTGGGAGCAGGGGGGAGCGCTTGGGCATGCAACGCTTCTTCCTCGCTTCGCCTGCTGTCGAGCTGTTGCTGGTCGTTTCTCCTTCACCTTCGGTTTCTGGCCGATACTAAAACTGCGTGGGCCACAAAGCCTCATTGCGCCGCTTGGAGTCACATGCAAATGGGAGCCGGGAGTATGCAAAGTTGTGGAGCTCCCAATGCAAAGCTCCTGCTGGCTTTGCATGCAGCTTGGTCCACCCAAAGTAATCGAGATCGCCACCTTGGTCTTATCTCCAACGTTAGCTCCGGCTCCTCCTTTTCACATCTCTGGTTCTCCAGCCCAGCCTCTTTGCGTCTCTTGCTCACTCCGAGATCTTCATCACTTGTTGACACCAAGACCTTCATCTCTTGCTCACACCAAGATCTTCATCACTTGTTCACACCAAGACCTTCATCTCTTGCTCACACCAAGACATTAATCTCTTGTTTACATCAAGAACTTAATCTCTTGCTCATACCAAGACCTTTATCTCTTGCTCACATCAAGAGCTTCATAGACCTTCATCTCTTGCTCACACCAAGAGTGCTGTGGGTTGGATACCCGGTTCCAGGCAGGACTCAACCCATTCCCACCACTGTTTCCACGGGGTCGCATCCTCCTGCTTTGCTCTTTTGGCCGTGATTATTTGTCTAACACTTGCCCTCTTCCTTTTCCTACCCTTTGAAACAGAAATTTTGCTTCCTTTTGAGTCAGCCTGGAATTCCTGCACCTTCCCGGCAAAGACGTGAATAACACAGGGCTGGATGAACCACGCTGGTCCACGAAGGACAAGGGAGAAGAGGTTGAGATATCATCACCCAGGCTTTCTCCTCTGGCCAGGAGAAGTCACAGCCCCATGACCAGGGAAGGTGGCAGCTCTTTTCTTGAGGAGCAAGGCAGTATTTCCGACGTGTGGTCTTGATGTTAAGAGCATGGCCGGTCAAGACATTTGCCCCTTGGGTTGGTGCCACCCTCTTGGGATGATGTGACCCATTTGGGGACCCCTAGGTCAAGAGAAAGTGGAGAAGGACCAACGTAGGGTCACCAGGGTGCCCAGGTCAACATGCGTTGGTGGATATGGGGGAGCTGGACTGGGGGCTGCTGGTGAAGAGGAGGGTAAGGGGAGGCTGTAACCGCAACCACAGCGACGTGGAGGGTGTTCCCAAAAAGGACGGCACCGAACCTGCCTGAAAAGCCAAATTTACCTTAAAAGAACCTCAATTCCAACACATTCCGACACACCGGCTCCATAACGCGGGGCAACGCAAGTCCCGGAGATGCGGAAACCCCTCTGGTTTCAGCCCCCCCCTTCCCCTCGCCTCCGTGTTTTACCACTCGCTAGCCGTGAACCCGCGACGAGACTGGGTAACCTCCAACAAAAACCCCTGCAAATTATTTCGGCTCAACAGGTCGGAAGGAGGCCAAGACGCCGGCGGAGCTGTCGCTTTCTATTTTCCAGCCCTTTGCACCGGCGGGAGAAATTTAATGTAAATAATAAAAAAAAAAAAAATAAAAAAAAAAATCCCCGCACCCACAGACCAGGCGCCGCCGCCCCGCGTCCGACCCCAATGTGGGTCG
Organism: Rissa tridactyla; assembly: GCF_028500815.1. Classification (NCBI taxonomy): domain Eukaryota; kingdom Metazoa; phylum Chordata; class Aves; order Charadriiformes; family Laridae; genus Rissa; species Rissa tridactyla. The sequence goes on from NW_026529972.1 coordinate 17,049, forward strand.
CGGCAAAGCCCATCGCCCGCCTCCAAATCCCTCCGGCTTCCGTCAAACCCTCGGCAGGGAAAATCCGCCGCAAACCATCTCAGCTGAGGGATTTTTTTAATTTATTTCCCCTCCTCCCCCCCCCCCAAAAAAAATCCTTCCCGGCAGAGTTTTTCCGTGAGGCGATACAACCCGGATTAACATCCCGGCGTCCCAGGTTCACGTGGAAGGGGGAAGATGCCCGATACGTTGGGTCCACCTCGAGATTTAAAGCGAAGGAAAAAAAAGAGGATTTAAACCCTGGTTACGATTTTTGCGGCCCTGGGGGGCGGGGGGGAGCTTTTAAATCCCCTGGCCTGACCTGTCCCAGGGGTTATGAATTTTATATATATATAATATAATATTTTATATATATATAATTATGTATATATGGTTAAATCTCTATATAGCTCTATATCTTCCTGTCTGTCTATCTATCTACCTATCTAATATATAGTTATATATACATGTATATATATTTTTATATGTATATTTCTATATAATATTTAAAATTATAAATTTATAACCCCTTTTCCCTGCAAAAGGGCTGGCGTGGAAAGGGAGGACCCGGCCTCGAGCTTAGCTGCCTCCCGCCTTAATCCCCCGCCGACCCCTAACGAAGAATAGACCCGTTATTCATTAAACGGCAAAATAAAAACTACGGATGCTGGAAAATATTTCCTGCCGGGGGGCACGTGCCCCGAAATCCCCCGGCCAGGTTCGCTGCTCAACTCAGGTTTATCTTAACCTCGAGCCGTCACGCTGCCCTGAAACGTCCTCCGGCAGCTTTTAGGCTTGGTTTTACGGTTTTTAAGGTGAAATAAGGGTTGGTTTTGTGGTGGTTTTGTTCCCCCCCCCGCCCCCAACCTGGAAATCGGAAAGCAGGCCTGGGAAGAGAAGCGGATGCCAGAAATTCAGCCGAATTTTAATTTTTCGAGCCGGATAAGAGCTTCTAGAGACACGCAGCGAGAAGTCTCAGCGTTTTTATTTTTAAGCGGCGCATTACACATGAATTGCCCCCCCCCGCCCCCCGGTTTTTGCTTTTAAGATGCCCCCCCAAACCCCCTTTTTTTTTTTTTTTTTTTTTTTTTTTTACGGCAGGGCTGAGAGCGGGGAGTTGGAGGCGATAAATTTTGCAGCCCTCCTGCTTCGCACGGGGGGAGCGGAAACGCTCTGCTGGGGGAAAGGGGAAGAGGCGACGGAGCCCCAGGATGACAAAACGGGGTGCCAGGTGTGCAAAAAAAGCCCCCCCGGATTTAGGAAAAGGCACCCCAGGTGGGCAAAACGGGGTCCCGGGTTTACAGAAAGGGACACCGGTTTCCAAAAGCGGGTCCCAGGTTGGCAAAAAGGTCCCCCCCCACCGGCCCTGATTTCAGAAAGGGCCCCCCAGGGTGAAGAGAAAGAGCCCGGGTTTGCGAAACCGGGGCCCGAATTTGCAAAAGGGGGGCGCGGGTTGAAGAAAAGTCACCCCAGGGTCAAGAAAAAGCCACGCCGGGTTTGCAAAATGGGACCCCAAGTTTAGGGAGACTTGATTTAAGGAATCAGGTCACCTGGATTTAAGGGGAGCCGCCCCGAATTTAAGGAAAGTCACCCAGGATTTAAGGGAAGTCACCCCAAATTTAAGGGAAGTAACCAAAAATTTAAGGAAAGTCACCCCAAATTTAAGGAAAGTCACCCAGGATTTAAGGGAAGTCACCCCAAATTTAAGGGAAGTAACCAAAAATTTAAGGAAAGTCACCCCAAATTTAAGGAAAGTCACCCAGGATTTAAGGGAAGTCACCAAAAATTTAAGGAAAGTCACCCGGGATTTAGGGGAAGTCGCCCTGAATTTAAGGGAAGTCGCCCCGAATTTAAGGAAAGTCACCCAGAATTTAAGGGAAGTTGCCCAGGATTTAAGGAAAGTCACCCCAAATTTAAGGGAAGTCTCTCCAAATTTAAGGGAAGTCGCCCCAAATTTAAGGAAAGTCACCCAGAATTTAAGGGAATTTGCCCCAAATTTAAGGGAAGTCACCTCGAATTTAAGGGATGCCCCCCCCGGTTTGCCTCGGGCAGCGCAGCAGCTTCCCGGCAGGATTTCCCACCCCGTCCCGTGCGGGAAATGCCCTTAAACCCCCAAATAAGTATTAAAAAGGGGAAAAAAAATCCCGCTTTTGGGAAATGAGCGCCTTGGCAGCGGCCCCGCCGGGGGGGGGGGGGCTGCGGGGCGACGCCGTTGTCCCCGGGTGACTTTCTCCACCCCCCCCCCCCCCGCTGCCAATTCCAGCAAAAAAACCTGCGAAAAACCCACCGAAAAGCCCCATTTGGAGCAGAAAAGTCTTGGCCGGGGCTGGTCGCCCCCCCCCCACCCCCCACCCCTTAAACCGGCGGGACGCCCCAAAACGGGGGGCGCCGGGACCCCCTCCCCCCCCCCCCCCCCCCGTCCTTGGCCGGGGCTCGCTGGGGACGCGGGGGGGACACGGCAGGGGGTGGCCCCCGGACAAGGGGACAGGTGGCACCTCCGGCCTGTCCCCCCCCACCCCCTACCCCCCCGCGAGGAGTTTATCGGTCCCTTCCCCAAATTAAAGGTGGGAAATCGAGATGGGAGGGAGGGGGGGGTTCATAGCGTGGGGGGCCCCCAACAAAACTCCTTTTTTCCATAGCACAGGGTCCCCCCAAAGACCCTTGATTTATGTATTTTTTTATTTCATATTTTTATTTCTTTTTTTTTGGTTTTATTGTTATTTTTATGAATTTGTCATCTTCACCTTCTTCTTCTTCTTCTTCTTCTTCTTCTTCTTCTTAGTTTGGTCTCTTCTCCTCCTCCTTCTTTTTCTTGTTGTTGTTGTTATTTTTATTATTAACTTGTTGTCTTCTTCTCCTTCTTCTTCTTCTTCTTTATATTCTTCTTTTTCTTCTTCTTCTTCTTAATTTGTGCTCTTCTTCTTATTCTTATAATTATAATTATTATTAATTTGTCCTTTTCTTGTTATTATTATTATTAATTTGTCCTCTTCTTCTTCTTCTTCTTCTTCTTCTTCTTCTTCTTCTTCTTCTTCTTCTTCTTCTTCTTTTTCTTCTTCTTCTTCTTAATTTGTCCTCTTCTTATTATTATTCTTATAATTATTCTTATAATTGTAATTATTAATTTGTCCTTTTCTTCTTATTATTATTAATTTGTCCTCTTCTTCTTCTTCTTCTTCTTCTTCTTCTTCTTCTTAATTTGTCCTCTTCTTATTATTATTATAATTATTATAATTATTATTAATTTGTCCTTTTCTTCTTCTTCTTCTTCTTATTAATTTGTCCTCTTCTTCTACTTCTTTTTCTTCTTCTTCTTCTTCTTAATTTGTCCTCTTCTTATTATTATTATTTATTATAATTATTATAATTATTAATTTGTCTTCTTCTTCTCGTATTATTAACGTGTCATTTTCTTCTTCTTCTTCTTCTAATTATTATTATTATTATTGTTATTAATTTGTCTTCTTCTTCCTCTTCTTCTTCCTCTTCTTCTTCTTCCTCTTCTTCTTCTTCTTCTTAATTATTATTTCGCAGCAGTGGGGACCCCCCAGTAATTTATTTTCGCAAGACGAGCTCCCCCCCCCCCCCCCCCCCCGCCCCCCCGCATTGTTCCCTCCTGCACCACGGGGTGCCCCAACGCCCCCATCGTGCAGCACCGGGCCCCCCCCCGAAACCCTCTTTTTGGGGTGTGGGCTCCCCCAGGAGCCCCATTTCAGCAGGGGGGGGGGCCCCCGGCGGCCCTGGGTTCGCGGCGTTGGAGTCTCCCAAGAGACTCATTTTTTGCAGTAGAGGATCCCCCCCCCCCCAAAAGACCCCTTTTTGCCCCACAGGGTCCCCCCAAAATCCCCATTTTTGTAATGCAAACTCCCCCCAGAAACTTATTTTTGCAATGCAGGATCCCTCTCCCCCCTCCCCCTCCAAGACCTATTTTTTTTTTTTTGCAGCACAAAGTGTCCCCCCCCCTCCCCCAAAATCGTTTTTTAGCCCAGGATCCCCCAACAAACCTATTTTGGAGTGATGGGACCCCCCCCCAAGAGACCCATTTCTCCAGCATGGGGCCACCCAAGAGACCCAATTTCGCAGCTTTGGGGTCCCCCCCCCCTCCCCGACCCATTTTTCCAGCATTGACACCCCCCAATAAACCTCTTTTTGCAGCATTGGGATCCCCCCCCCCCAAAAAAAAAAGATCAATTCTTGCAGCTCGGGGGCCCCCACGAAACCCCATTTTTGCAGCGCGGGGGCCCCCAAAACACCCATTTTGCAGCACTGGGACCCCCCAATAAACCTATTTTTGAGGTAGGGGGTGTCCCCAATAAACCCATTTTTCATGGTTGGGGGGGCCCTCAAAAGACCTATTTTTGCAGCGTCCCACCTTTGCAGTGTGTGGGGGGGAGGGGGTGTCTCAAAAAACCTGTGTTTTTCCATCATGGGATTCCCCCCCCAAAAAACCCTCTTTTTGCACATGGGGTCCCCAAAAGACCCATTTTTTTTTTTTTTTTGAGGTGGCGGGGGGGGGGGTGTGTCCCCTAAAAAAAAAAAAAACCCTCATTTTTCCAGCCCTCCGTCCCCGATAAAGTGATTTTTGTGTTACGGATCCCCCAAAAGACCCGTTTTTCCAGCGGGGGGAGGGGGGGGGGGGGGACACGGACGGACGGATGATCCCCAATAATCTGTTTTTCCAGCGGGGGATATATTTATTTATCAATTATTTGTTGTTGTTGTGATCACCCTGAGCATCATCACACCATCATCATCATCGTCGTCATCACCACCATCATCATCATCATCCGTATTATTATTATTATTATTATCATCATTATCATTATTATTATTATTATTATTATATTAATTACGGCCTTCGAGGAATGAAACGGTTGGAAATAGGTTTTGGAACGGATTTAACCTCATTTTTGCCTGGAAAAATGGAAAGTTGGGGAGGGGGGGCAGGAAACGTCGGCTGCTGGGGGGGGCAGAAAATGCCCCTCTAAGGCGACGTGCCTGGAAAAAGGCTGAAAAGGGGCAAAATTTGTTGTTTTTTACGGAAGAATAAAGCGAAAAAAAAAAAAACCCAAAACCCCCTTTACTA